>NC_052116.1:6955734-6991785 GCF_012273895.1 Zerene cesonia | reverse complement strand
AAAAAATCGTTTTATGATCCTTGCACCTTTACCATTATTTGTTGTTATAACGATGGCAGGAATAAATCAATTTTGAAATTTTCGTGTATTTAAATATCACGTTTATACTTTGAGTAAGGAGCCTCAAAAACACAGTTATAAGGTGAACTAATTTACCATGGCTTTCATTTAAAAACATAGACCTGCTCATATGTATATCACAGTATCTTATACTATACTCATTTACTATTTATATCTAAATATGTAAAAATTAGAAGAGGCCTTAGATTGGGTCAGAATTTATTGAGTTTCAGACGCACAGATGTGACTCAGGAGTCAGGACCCGTGGAATTAAATGACTCGGTTGTTTCGATTCTATGTCATAGATGATAATGTTGATACAATGATATAAAATATTGGAACGAAGTTTCTTATCGCGCGTTGTGAAAGGGGGTTAAACGGAAAATTTCTCACGAAAAGTTGTAACGAAACATGTTTCTCCGTCTCTCTCTCTTATGGAAAAGAAAAGAACCTCGTTCCATCTGGATGTCCCTTGATACCTCTCAATTTTTTTTTATAATATCCATTTTTTTAATTGTATTCAGGTAAATACGAATGTCGTTACATAATACATTTATTTTACAGTGGACTTGAAAAATTGATAACATTCATCCATACTATTACAACTTATTAAGTATTATTTGATACTTTATTGCACACAGAAGAAAGAGAAACCAAAAAAGATCATAAAATTACAGGTGGCGGCCTCACCGCTAGGTAGCGATCTCTTCCAGACCACCATAATAGTAAGAAGCGTACTTACGATGTTGCCAATCGGCTCTCGGTTCCTCGTTCTCATCATCAGCTAAATAATTTGTGCACAGCGGCTCCGTTGGGAAGCCAGCCCTTGATAATATTGATACTTCTTCTTCTAAAACAATCATTGTTGGTATGATTTGATAAACGCTATCAGTATTACAGAGTATATAGTTTGTTATCTGGATAGTACTTTAATTTGTGTCATTGCAGGTTAGTATGCTGGAGAACAGTTTTAGAGGATAGTGATGACAAATGTACAATACTTTTAATATTATATTGTTCAATGGACATCATTGTTATTATATTTCCCGTGCTATTGGCTAGTCCCAATCATAATTTACCGCTGTGGCTACATTCAAATATAAAGATAACTCATATACTTATCATTTTGTAAAAACTGCGCTTTATAAAAACGACTGCATAGTTTTTCTATAGAACCATTGTATAAGTTTCGAAATGCCAAATATCCTACACAATAACAACAGCTAAATATTTGTAATGAAACGCTTTGTGTTCCTCACTTAAATTTGGCTTTGTTACAATGAATATACTGCAGAAAACAGTGCAAAATAAATAATATTGGTTCTGTGGAAAAATACTACCAACATGTCTACTTATTAAAGACTAGCTGTTCGCCCTTGTTATATATATAGCCTGTCTCTTAGTGTAGCTGCAGTTTCCCGATATCGGTCCAAAAGTATTTGCGTGAAAATATTACAGATATACAAATACAAAAATTTTCTCCTTATAATATAATTGTATATGGGAAATAAAGATAACTTTTTATTGTGAGAAATTTTTTGAAAGAATAAAAATAAAACTAAAAATTAAAACTTTTTGTTGTCTTTTTGATTTTAAGTACTAGATAAACTCTTAATATAACTTCGATATTAAAAGCTGCTGTCAAAGTCCACCCAAAATTAAGTTTTTCATAAAACTGACCTTCTAAAGACACGCACATCTTCCATATACCACCATTCATGGGCACTAAAAATGTGCTTCCGCCTCCTCCCTTTTTTTTGCTTGTATCTTCGACCTGCAATGGTTTATTAAGATATAATTTTCAATATAACATATTAATCTTATGCATTATACACACTATAACATCTAGTACAGTATTACATTATCTGTACTATTACACCTACATTGATACGAAGAGGCATAACTTCGCTACGCAGTTTTAAAAAATGCGCAATGTGCTCAATATTAAGTCAAATTTGCTCAGACTAATATATTTTTTATTGGTCTGAGCATATTCGTAAGGTTTTTTCTATGCATTTAGGAGAGCAACATTGACCTATTTCACACCCATTTTTACAAGTGCACAAAGATTGTACCTACTTACAAAAATAACGACTGAAATTGAATGAGAATGAAGTTATACATTCTGAAGATATACATAATAAATTATAATACGATTCTGTGGAATAATTGAAACCATATATATACGACAACAAATTTTCTTTAAAATATTTAAAAAGGTCTTCAAAATTATACACCTGCAACATTCGAGAAATTTCCAGATTTCTCATGAAATCTTTTACAAAACTCGAGTGGTGAGGAACGCTTTATTATTCAACGCTTGAAAGAGCCACGGTTGAATTAATGAACGGTAAATGAGACAGACTTGCAATCAGTGAATTGCATTTGTAAGCAGCTTTGCTAACACACGTAATGATCTATGGGTTTTCTTTATTTTATATTCATTTTTTGGGAAGGAGGGTGAATTAAAGAATTTATTAGAAAAATTGTGATTCGCATCATAAGTACACCCACAACTCGACGTAACGTAGGTACTTCTTACATTATTTATCGGTAGATTACAAGCGAAGTAAAGGGTAATTGTTCTTTTTGAGTTCACGTTCGTTGTTGTTGAATGTTTTTTAAAGTTTGCAGTTTCTAAAGTTTGATGTAACGGTTTATACAATATTGTGGCGATGTGTTGGATCATTGGCACAAGGTGTGTTGTTGGTGCTCGAGGTATGTGATAACTGCTTGCTTTATATAACTCGGTACCTATATACTTTTTTAAAACTGAAAAACTGCACTGATATGCTTTTTTATCGTTCTTTACAAATTATTTTAAATAATAATCATAAATCATCCAATTTTTGCAATAAGTCGTTGCGTTGGACTGGATTTTTGCAGACAACAATGGCTACAAAAACTTATTATGCATACATATATCTCATCAATACAAACCAAATTCCCATTATTACAATACAAGGTAATAGATTAACTTAATAATAGTTTGTTGCGCCACAAACTCGTAGAATAGATTAAATACCAAAGAAAGTTTTTAAAAGTCATATAAATAATGATATCGCGTGTCGCGGGGGCTGCAATTTCAAGGTTAGCTACTAGCAAGTGATTACTGAACGCATGGCGCTCATATTATTACGTCGCCTTGACCTCCGACTATCGGAGTATCGGCATGGGAAACCTAGGCCTTATAGTATTTTATTACTTGCACCTGACCGTTTCCACGTTGATAGTTTAGATTTTGATATTATAATTACAATAAAGATTTTATGGACACTGGTGTAGGTGGGATTGTATATAAGATGTATTCTCGTTACGTTTAATAACTCGTTTATTTTATTAGTTTTTTAGCTTTCGCAGAAAGCTGATTTCATACCCATAAGGAATCGTTACAAATTTCATTGTTCTGTGTACTGGGTGTAAGTCGTATTAATCGTATAACAGTGAGTTTTATTTAAGTGAGTCTTGCTCTTGTTATAATCACATAATATATACGCAAAAGATCAAATTGTAAAACAAAAGTCATAGCTACTTCAAATGTTTTTTCAAAGATAGAGGGGTTGGTGAACTTTCACGCGTGACCCGAATTTTATTAAGGGTTAAAATTCATAGCAGGGCTAAAACGTACTTGACTCATTTATATAGATTAAATTCGTAATATTTTACGGATTAAACATTGGTGTTCACAAAGATAATCCAGTATAATCCTAATATATTGTTGAACAAAGATTAAACAGCCAGAGTAAAGCATTTATTATTTAAACGGATTGTAAATTCGTTTTTATTGTAAGTGCAATTTCTTACAATAAAAGCAAAACATTTTGCGAGGCTTTAGCGGATCGCGTTATTATTCCAACCACGGTGAAATTGCTGAAAAACAGAATGAAATTTATCAGGCAAAAATATTCCAACCTTTCCATTATAATTACGTCGTAACGTCGCGTGCTAGCGAAAAAAACATCAAGGTGACTGGCTAAATGTTAATATGCAAAAACATCGGGGTTCCAAATGATGTCTTGTAGGGCTTGGGCTTGTAAAAAAGCCCAAGGTTTTAAGATAAACAAAATATTATACAGGTAAAAATAATAGTAATATATATATCAGCAACTTCCTTCCATTATTAAAGATATATGTAATTAATAATCATCAAGCTACTTGTGTATATTATCATGAAGGCCGTGAAGCGGCACATAGATTCTACAAAGAAAGAAAAAAGAAACATTTGTTCGGCTCCACAAAATTACACAAACAACAAAACAATAAAATAATGACAACACAACAATGAAAAAAAACACTCCAAAAATATACTTAAATGAACCAAAAGGAAGGTATTGTTATTTTGAGTGTAAGTAATAATTATGTTGATTTTTCAAACGCGTTCTTAACGCCTTGATCGATTAGGTATCATTTGGCCTTATTACATTCATCTAAAACGTGAGAGTGACACTGGGAATATTGATCTTTTTATTCGTAGATTGATTATTTAAAAATGTTCAGAAAACAAAAATAAAATCATGTAGGAAGATTATACCATTATCACACATTACGCTTTTTATGAGATTAGTGAATTATATATGATCCAATAGCGATATATATAATAGAACAGCACCTGCTTGTGTTTTTCGGTAGATATATCTTTCTATATTACTAAATTTACACAAAACATAGCAAATAGCAGTAGGCAATGTCATTTGGGTAATTTAGCTAATTGCCAATCGAGGTCGAAGTACATTTTCAATTAGCAAAAGCGCTATATTTATAGGTATCATGAATAGTGCGGATTATTAGTTTTTGTGGTCGATTGTTTTAGTACACGACTAGTTAAAGACAACACTATCATGGCTAAGGACTCCTATCAAAAAGTTCTATCCCATGGTATATACACGTTCACCGGATTCACACAGACAGACTGTCATAAAGGCTAATAAAAGTAAGTCGAACAACACGTAGCCTTCTACTGAAGAAATATGAAATCGGTAAAGGCATTATTTGACTTTATCCCTAACAAATTTACACAAAATCTCTCTACTCTTTTACCATGCGGTTGAGATATATCAATGTAATTTTATATGTTAAATACAATAAATATAAACATTATACATGCCAAGTATAATATACATATAAATGTATGCCTATATGTGACTGAATGTATAGTAGGTATAAGGCTTTGTAATGTTAATAGCATCCGAATTGTTATTGATACAGTTTAGTATTATGTTATTTGTGATTAACTTAAACTGAAAATGTCTTCTAAGATGGTATGTCTATCTGCATATTTATTGATTTTAATAATATGAGATGAAAGACCAGTCTTGGTTGCAAGTAAAATGGCTTCTGACTTAGCATTATATCTACGGATTATAGCACAACGCACCGTCGACTTGTTGAGATGGTGTAACGTTTGTCTAGAATCTAGACTGTATAGACACAGAATAATAAGTATAAGTATATAAAGAGATATGTCATTGGCTATTTTAAGCCCACATGCCCGAATTATGAAAAAACTTGTGATAATGTTTAATTGAATTGCCACTGGATGTTTTGTGAATGTGACATAAACTAGGCATTTTTCGCTTAATTAGAAAATAAAAGTTCGTTGTTTAAGTACTTTTATAGTGATGAATAAAATTCGCGTTAGCACTTAGTTTAATTGGGACTCCCGATACTCCAATACGTTTGTTATATGATGGATATAGACATTAGAGTATCTCGTTATCAATTAGTAAACCTTCAGTACCAATTAGTCGCGTCACGTGTTAATTATAATTTCATCATTAAATTTATTTATCATTCGAATTGAGAGACGTTCCTTTGATGTCGATATTATCACATTATTTCATAAATTTGACCTCATCGTATTCGTCTTATATTTTCTTTCTTTTATTTGTAGCCTGAGAGGCACTTACGCGTCTTTGATGTTCAATTAATTATGGACTCTATATCTATTATAATTAAAGTGTTGTATTGTCTTTTTCTCTTATGGCATGTGGAGCAAAGAAATACTAAAGTGTGCTTGATTTTTTGTTCTTATTTACTCACAACGGGGCGATTTTGATATGATTTTGTGTATAGAAACCGGTAGAAACAATACTATCACTTGTATATTCATTAATTGATAGTGTGTTCATCGCCTACATATTTACCATATTGCCAAAGAAAATATAGAATCTATCTTTATTAAAATAAAATCATACATAAGTGACAAGTGTGTTGTTAGAAGCCTAATAACATAACTTTTGGATATATTCAATATTCTAGCAATCTACGTAACTTATAAATAAATATTCTAGCAATCTACGTAAAAGAAAACTTCGCTTACCCGACACTTCATATATTTTCCCGAGCGAAATCTACGCTAGTAATAAATTCGAATAGCAACGAAATATAGGGTTCGTGTCGTAAACATTGTTTGTAAGTACGTAATAACAAAAATTGCATAGTGCAATGATGCACATATATGGATAAAAAATACTTTATCTATACCACTGAAATCTATACATCTGAAATGTGTATTTGTTTGTATACGCGCTAATCTATGGAAATGCTGTTCAAAATTCAAAAAATACTTTTTGCGTCCGATTATCCATTTACGTGTAAGTACGATGTTTTTCTAAAAGTATATAAAAATCCAGACGCCATTGTATAAAAGAAACAGTAATAATAAAATTAATAAATCGCGTTTCAAATCCGTTAATAAGTCTTTAATGTATAATATTCGCGTACAATCAAACACAAAAACTGAATTTGTTTTTATATTTAAAGTACTTAAATGTTTACTGGAAACTTTGCTGATATGTGTATAGTACAATGTCCATTATAATATATAAGAATTGTTGTATTGTTTGTTTCCCAAAGATAAATAAATAAATAAGAAATAACATGTTTATGATTTCATACTAACCTTAACGACCTTTTCATCCAGCAGCCACTGTATCGCGGTGTTGGAGGCGTTGGCGAGCGCGGTGAGCGCCGACCGCTCCCACGACACGTGCTCCCAGTGCTCTGTCATGATCGCCGCGCATAGCATTGCTGTTGAACAACTGCCACAAAGAGCGACATTAGGATAATGTACCCACTATTTATATAAAAATTATCGAATCCGTTTAGTGGTATTGGCATGAAAAAGAGACAGACTTTCTACTAATAATTTTTTACTAATACTACTAATACTATTATAAATGCGACATTTGTAAGGATGTGTGTGTGTTTGTTGCTCTTTCACGCAAAAACTACTGAACCGATTGCAATGGAATTTGGTACGTAGACAGCTGATCAACTGGAATAACATATAGGCAACTTTAATCCTGATTTTCCTACGGGATACGGACTTACGCGGGTGAAACCGCGGGGCGCAGCTAGTTTTCATATAAGCAGGGATTATATCCCTCATCATTCACTTTATTTATAATTTATATACCAAATTACTTTAGCCATTAATATAAAAAAATCTTTTTATGTAAAGAAACGTTTTATTTTGCTAACACTCGTTTCGATTTTATATTAAATGAGGTATTGATATGAAGAAAACCGTATATTTATTTCTCTTTATAAAGTTCAAATTCTCGAAACATAACAAGCCACTTCACAACACAAAGACGGTTCTGAAGATGACTAGAGAGTATAAAACTTTTATGAGAAGTCTCACTAACTTTTACAACAGTAAATTGAATATTTTACTTTGAATAGCGTTATGTCAGTTCAAATATGTGCATTAAAAGTAGTATGTAATATGATATGTCTGTCCATATGTGCCTATGTATGCTTGAATCTTTAAAACTAAACAACAGATTTTGATTTATATTGATATTAAAAACTATTAAAACTACTCCGCATTTGACGCGTGCGAAGCCACAGGAAAAAGCTGGTTATATAAAAATATATTTGAGCATGTAATAAAACCGTTATGGGTAAAACTTCTGCAATTTGGAATTTAAATACTTAATATCTTTAAAGCTAAGTTTTAATCGCTATTTCAGTTAAATCATCAAACAAATCTAATCCCCGAGAAAGGTCTTCACCCTGAAACAAAATATACACAGTATTCTTATAGTACCTTGTATCAGCCTAATCAGTACTAATCTCTAATGTAAGTTATTTTAAATAATAATTACAAAAATTTTTCCTAATTGTAAATGATACACACATTCGATGCTAAACATGATCAATATAATATATATACGAACCTGATAAAGTGTTGTTCATTATTTAAAATTTCAGATTCTGGCTTACATACAATGCAGTAGAAAAGTATGCTGTACCTAAAATCTTTAAATTTGTCGAATGTGATCTAAATAGGCAATTGAATGGCACGTAGACACAAATCCTACCCTTTATCCAATTCAAACACTTTTCTTGGAGGATTTACGGATTCCGCAATACGGGCGGAATGTAGATTCGTTTTCTTTGCACCAAAGTTTTATTTGATTGTTCAAATGAGAAAATTTTGTTGTTGTTCGGTTGTAACTTTTAAAACACTTTTATTAGCTTCACCTGTATGTTTGTACGTAACCGACTCCTTTAGACTTGCTTTTGACTCACTCTAAACGGAGAGATTAAATCATACTTGGAACACTTATCAAGAGTCGGTGAAAATACAATAATTTCATGAGTTTATCTCATTATGATCGCCTGAATAGGATCGCCAGGCTTAAATAACAATTTCCTTACGTATACTCTGTATCCTATGTATGTTTGTATTGTATAAGAGTAAGCGAAACAATGTAGTATCTTTATCATTTAGGGGTGTGGAAATTGTTAGGTCTATATAAAGGGGCTGCGAGGAAAGTTTTTAAGCTGATATTAACTGATTTTAGATAATAATCAACTTAATCTTAACAGACGAACAATCCAATACTAGTTACATATAAATTTTTAGAAAAAACGTATCGACAAAGCTGTGTGTTGCAGGGTATAAGAACTAGGTACAGACAGGCTTTAACAAATATTTTTTCTAAGAAAGCCAGGCCAGGAATCACATCATCAATTATTATGTAATCCAATTCCAATCCGAAGTTTAATCGAGAAATTCTGAAAAGTTTTTCCTTTAACCGACCTACATTATACGTTACATAATCGATAGCAGGGAGGCGCCAAGATGTCTCGACGGAAGGGATCCCTGTTATATTTTACTTAGATTTATTTTGTAAAATGTTTCATTTTATGTTGATTTACTTGTTATCCTTTTAACAATGTAACGCGAAACTACGAATTACTGTTAGTAAATGTTTTACTTTTCTTACGAACTTTGGAGTCAAAAATCTTTAATTTTGTTTTTTTTTTTTTTTTGATTTTGATGTATCCTGTGTATGTGTATGACACCACTCAAAAAAAATCCGTCAGGCCGTTAATGTACTGGGGCGTGTCAAGAAATATACATACATACACTCGCAAAACAAAACCCTCTTTCTGTCGCAGTCATTACTAGCATGAAGGACGGAAGGTTATTGTAGGAAACTAGTGTACTTGTATCGTTAATTAAACTACAAACTAAGGTTTTCACAGTGACACGGCTGTTTCAGTCAAGCTGTGCTGCTAGAAGTTTCTCATTGACGTAGCTTAGTGGCTTTTAATTAACTATTGTTAGGTTAGAACCCTTAAATCCTTATAAAATAGGCATTTTTATAAACTATTTTTAGGGGGACTACTCGAGCAAAGAGCTTGTTTACAATGCTATGAAGTATATGATCGTCTGCAGTAATTAAATAAATAAAAATGTATCATATTCTTCATGATATATGTCAATTCGATGGAGTATTGAAAACATGAATAATTTGATTCTTTTATGAACCACGTTGTTATACGGGGCATCATTCTGTTTTTTGTCAAATTATTCATCAAGCTCCAATCATAATATCTAGTGAAATCAAGAGATGTTTAGTTACTCGCGATTTATTTATTTTGAGCATAATACGTACGCATGTATGCGTGCGACCATTTGTCCCGACAGAACCGGCCGGGACCGTTAACGTTTAGCAATACTAGCCATATTCTAATCGTAGTTCCCGGTTAAAATTATATTGACAGATTAAAACATTACTTCATATCAAGTTTATTTTAGATATGTAACTATATCATAACGCAATATATTTAGAGCAAGGACTCGACAGGCTAAAGAGTCTTTAGAGGGAAACACCTCACGTTTGACCTCAATCACTATGATTTACATACTGAACGAGCTCTAACTAGGAACGTGTCTCTGGTGTCATAATATTAAATATACAAATAATTAATTCTAGCAATTCATATAAAATTTAATGTGTGCATAGGTATAATATTATTTACGAATGAAGTGAAACTTGTGAAGAAATATTTTTGCTACGATAATTTTATCATCCAAGTGTTATAAGACAAAAGTAATATAGTTTACTGTCTCACTGAAAACAGCTCTAAACGTAATGCAATTATTTCACAAACTGGAGCGAAAGCTTTGACAGCTTTTCGAGATCAAATTACTTTTTCTCATTTATATGAACAAAAATTGCTCTAGCACCACTGGAATTTTATCATATTCTAGTTTATTTTATTTTTATCTTTACTGGTAGTTTGATATAAAATATTTTCGTTTGCATGCCCTTCTAACTATTAATCTACACGGAAGTTGATAAATTTATTATTAAGGAAAGAAAGTACATTTTTTTCATTGCTAAATACGAAAGTGTGAAGTCCCGTGTCCCCTACTGGGGTATGGGGCAGATGATGTACATCCATTTCACTAATCGATTTTCTTTACAGACAAGTAGGTGATCAGCTTTCTGTGTCCTGCCAGACCGAGACATGTTTTTTGTGCGTCCCCATCGGGAATTGAACCCAGGACCCCTAGGTTCTAAGCTCACGCGTTAACCACTGTACCAAGGAGACGGTCAAATACAAAAGTGCAGGGTGTAAAATAGGATATGGAAACTGGTATGGAAACGGCTCGGTAATTTACAATCTATACAGGCAATTTCAAGGGCGGACAGATACTTGATTAATTAGTTATTATAAATCCAATGAATAATTATATAAGAGGATTCATATATGACTTCCATTTAGAAAATGTAAAACTGGTTTGGATTGCGTTGTTTATCCACACAAAGTTCTTAGTGAGTGTGAACTGCTCCTGAAGTAACAGACACAATGTTGCAAGTTACAATAACGCACCTTTCTGTGCCGCTTCCATCATTTCAACATTACAACAAATGATCTTAAAAATTTGTCATATTTTGTTTTTCAAAAAGGTAGAAAATTGTCGAAAAAGAAAGAATGGAGCTGGTTTATACATATATTTAAAAATAACCGGTGGAAATTGATAATTCAATTGTTTCACCATCTCCTTTGTATGATAGACATAAGAGGATTGATATTAATTTAATAGACGACAAGTAATTTTTACATTGTCCGAAACTTGTGAAATGTATTATTTTACTGCAATTACTGCGTAGGCATTGGCAATATGACTAATGTGATATTTTTACTTCAACATAACGACAATTTAATTACTCAGTGACCTTTCATCGCCTTTATGGCTATCTGCGTAAACAATACCCTCCCTTTTATAACAACAAGTTTTGTTTAATAATGACCATAATAAAAGTCAATATAATTTAGTGAAATTTGGGTGCTATCACCACACACATATTATTAAAGGATACTTACACGTTTGCACATATTTTGTTTCTTTTTCAATAAACGAACTGTCTGAATCTATATTCTATGTTCCTATGGAACAATAAGAATTTTTAACAACTGGACATCGAGTTCCTTTTCATCTTTGTATCTAAAAAATACTAATGCTCAATTATAAATAGAAAATTAATATAATAGAAAACGTGATAGATATACCTATATACTCATAGACCTTATATATACCAATATACTTTTTTAGAAAAAACTACTTTCCTACCCAGCTATGTCTTCTGTTCGGTTGAATTCATAATGTAAATTGCTCTGAAACTGTGTATGTTCAAAGGCGTCTCACCTTTTCATATAAGTTTAGAAAAGTTTTTCTTTATAAAACTTTGTTCTTCGTTACCTATTCTCAAGTTGATTTCAGGAAAGATTTAACTTTTATTTTTGTTACACGATGGGATTAGGTACGAACATCATAAATATATTTTCAAATTATTAGCACTATTATGATATGAGATGTAATAAACATTGCTATTATAGGCACATACCACATAGAGTAGTTTTGTACAGATTTTTTAATGCAGCTTTCGTTTTTATTTTGATTGATGTACTGTATTCTTTTCTACTTCTTTCTGTAACATGTCATGTTAATTTGGTAATCTGTGTATACTGTATAGTGTACATAATTATCTACGTTGTAAATAAATCATTACCCACGCTATTATATTATGTAATACCGCGGTGTGTGTACTTAAGAATTAACTTGCTATGGAGTAGGGTTGTCTTTGTTTTAGATATCGTTAAACGACGATAGGCTACATACAAGACGCACCCGTAGAATAATCTATACAATTTATAACAAACTATACATCTAGAAGTTCTGATTTTATTTAATTCATAAATTTCTCGTACAACGTAATGCAATTATCAGATTCAGCATAGCTACCTATCCAACATATAAACTGTCTTCAAATTCATTGATTAAATTTCTATTGTAGACAAATCAAAGGAAAATAGTAACATTTCAAGGAATGCTTACCGCAATTTTGATCTTTTCCACCCAGTTTTATATATTATATCAATTATGACAGAAGGAATATTACTCGTATTGAGATTTTCATGAAAGAACTGTACAGTAATTACGTATTATAGTAAGCAAAAATATTGAGACTTATTAACATTATTTTTAGGTTAGGTATCCATATCAAGCACATATTAGAAGTCAAATAATTTTTGAAATTTGTCGATAATTAGTTTACATTAGTGCATTGAAAAAACAGACTCTTGAGCTGTTATTTATATACATGTTAAACATTCTACAAGATCCCTTTCACGACATAATAATATTGCGATTGACAGCCCTATCCTGGAGCCGTCTCCGACACGAAGAATTACTTCGCCGAGCACTTAGAAACAGCCCGCATTGGGTTAATACTGCTATAATAGTGGCCATAGCGTAACTAGCACAAACTAGCAAATGTTTCCATTTTCTTTCTAAAAGCCTTTGAGAAAAATTTGTTGACTGTCATGTACATCTTGAATAAGCCCGCGTTAAATTTATATTCAGTTATAAATCAAGATCAAGATTAAATCTTTCAAGATTAAATCTTTTGGTATTTTTATTTAATAAGAGTACTCTAAGCGTGTAAGAATATTGTAATAATATAGAGGTTTTGCTCAATAAATAAAATACATAGCTAATGATACACGCGTTACACACGTATGCATGCTAATAATCTTATAGATTTACAGTTTAATGTGTGGCTGATAATAAAACTACGTTCTATATACAATCATTTTACGGTCTTATAAGAATCGATGAGCAGTGAATTAGAGAATCTTGTTTAGTACAGTATTTTATGACGATTTAATATAACTACTGAAAAGTAGTAGTTATAAGAATACTAATAAGTATTTTGACTATCTTCCCTATACTACGTACCCCCTTGTCCTAAACCAAGGTTTACAAAACAATAACTATATACATTATTTGTCGAACCCTTTTCAGAATTATTTTAATGTATGAATAGTCTCCAACATTGTTTATTGTTCTGTGTTTGCCCTAAATAAGGGTGAATGGTTGATATTGTTTAATGACTCACCCCAATTGTTAAGGTGTTTTCATTTCATTTGTCGGACGTGGAGGTATGACGTTATGACTTTTCAGTTTTTTATTTTTTTCTCTGAGCTACTTTCAATACACACATCAAATAATTTAAGCAGATAGACGTAAATTATCTGTTGTACTTGATTTGTAATAATACATGCCATAACATGTAAGTTGTATATCTAGGAGTAAATACTGGGAGAAAGGTGAAGAAAAACTTTTAGGTTTGCAGCGTAAGCCATTCCTAATTCAAAGCGTATTAATATTATAATAATATGTAAATAATATGAAATACATTTGCGTTAATGATATGGCCGAGTTCCAACAATATATTAGAAACAGTTTCATTCAAATAAATTTCTCGAAAAATTCAATTCTTCAGAAATGAATGAAAATGGAAATTCAGTTTACAATTATTCAGACGTTAACTTTGACATTTCAGAGTTCTCGACAGTTATGTAAACAACCTTTTACTGAATTTCGTTCCTGACGTACCCTTTGGGAATTTAAACGTTCTCTCTGGTTTGATATTCTCTTATAATTTCATATGCGGATTTCATCATTTTTCTTACTTAAAAAAAGTTGGAGACTAAGAGTGAACAGTGTTAGGATTTAAATTCCTTTAAATAGAATAAAGATCACAATGATCTTAATTTGGGACTTTTTGTGTAAACACATGTTCCATCTTTTTTAAGAAACATCATTTGTCACAGACATGATAGTAAACATGTAAAATAATTACACATTTTACATCACAGATAAACAAGTTAAAGGCATTTATAAAACATTAAACGTTATGTTAGAAATCGTTGACTATAGAATTATTAAATACGAAAAGGTCACTAACGTGGAGGGTAAGTGAAGGATCGCTGTAAACACTCTCTCTCTTTTTCACTCTCATTCTAAAAAAGACGCAGATTTCCTTACAAGTACGAAATGAATCAAGCCAATCGATAGAAAACCCAGGGTAGCATCGAGATACAAAACCAAAAATAATATCGTCGACTTGAGAACTTTCCTGTTTTGGGAACGACGGTTAAAAATTACCTGCAAACCATAATCTTCATTCCTTTTTCCGTTTCTTTTTTTTTAACTTCAATGAATTTTTATTTTAATGCGTAAAATTTTACGTTACTGACCTAGCAGGGATTTCGAAGCTGTTACATGAATATGTTATATGCTGTTTCGAAGCATATCGTATGCTACGACGTAGGTTTGTAGATTGTAGATAAGTCTATGTTTACTAACCAAACCTTTGTTTAATCTCGTATGTACACAGCATTGCTTATTCAACTTATTCTTCTGTTAGCATTGATCGTGTCGTAGTTACGTATAGATTTTCTCTAATAATATATTTGTTTGTTAAATTACTTTGAAATGAATAAAATCACGGGAAGGATAATTAAATCAATATAATAAGTATTTAAACTAGGGTCAAGCGGGACACTATTGCTATAACTAGTATAGAATTATGTTATCTGTGCTATAACTAAGACTTCATTGTACCTTGGCCTATAGATTATATCTGTCTGTCTTTCCTTCCGTCTGGATCAGACTGTTTTTCAAGAATTGTGATAGTTAGACAGTAAATGTTCAGGATTATGTAATTCTGTTGTCGCTATATCATCAGATAATAAAAAGAGATAATTTAACTTTTATTTTTTAGCTTATTTGTACAGAATCCCGAGTCCAGAAATTAGTGCCGCGAGTCTCACTCGCACAGCTTTTTTATACACTACACACTTTATTTGATACCTTTTGGTATAGAGGATAATACTTTTCTAGTGGGTTTTGTTTATGTCAACATGGGATTAGAAGTACTTAATAGGTAACACTAGATATACTATTCATATAAAGTAAAAACGATTAAAAGATTAATACATATTATGTCAGTAGTAGCTTTACTTAACGAAATTTTGATTATTCCTATATTACACTAAAATATTAATATTAATAAACAACGGGAGTGTTACAATCACATGAAGATATGAATATTTTTGAGAGATATTTGAAACCAGTCTATTGCGCACTGCGCATACCAGTAGGTGACTCGAATTTTATAATCCGAATTTCAGGCTTATCTATGCTCTTACTTAATGTTTTATTAGAGCTATAAATGCAATGCGAAATGTTCAATGGAAAGATCTTAAAAATATGCACATGTTTTTGGTTTAGCTTCATATTGAATATGTTATTTTGCAGTTTATTACTGTGTGCATTCGTGTCAGATTTAGGTTAGTGCTTTATTGAAGATATTTATAGTAAAATACGTTTCACTGTATTCACTCGAATTTCTATAACGAAAATATCTAGAGATTTTGATATTATAACTATCAGTTTAAAAATCACATAGGTAGTTTTGAAAATTCTCTATAAAAATGGCGTGGTTATTACTTATTAAGTGTCGCCACGGTTCGACGAAAGACGCAGGTTCGTATATCTGTCAAGAGGTTTTCTTCTCCTTTAATTTTTATAGATATTTGCAAGAAAAAATAACGTGAGCTTAAAGATCTTGAATGTAATACAGATAAAGAGTTAACATACCTTTTAACGTAAAATTGAATGTGATCATGATGGATAGGTCCAAGCGACTCCTCCCTCTTTGCTCAAAGATCAGTGAACTTGCCAAATATCAGAGACACATGGATGCATGCAGTTTACGTAATCGTATATTTGCCTTTTGATTTTGCTAACGATTTTCTCCCAATATGTTCAATTACAGTTTTGTACATAAATTTTGCCTGACTCATATGTTATTGAGTATCTAAAGTGCTACCAGAAGAGATGTGCTATATTTGTGTCTATATCCTCGCTACGCTCACTGCTACGAACTGCGATTTTGTTCCATGATGAAAAAAAATCTCTATAAGCTTCGATTACCAAACAAAGAAGTCAATCGAGAAACTATTTTATGAGTATCTTTTTATTTCTTCCTTCATTCGTAATACTAGGTTTTATACCATGCGGTGGAACTAAGAATTCGATCGATTCAGTATCAAATTGTGACGTGACGTAATATTCGAATCTAAGCAATAATGTTTTGTATTTAAATTCGATGTAAGCGGCATAATAACAATGTAATGAAATTCAAAAATGATTGCAAAGGAAATCAAATTTTCAAATGACATTCGACACCAAAATGTCATTGTCGTTCCTATTCTTAGTTGGATGCAGTATATATGACCGTGTATCATTACCTAGTGAGTAACAGCGTCGCCAATAGATAGAAGACGGATGGATGCACGCCGCACTCGCAGTCGCCCTGCGGCGTGGCGGTCTGGGCTTCCATATCGGCTCCCAGCTTGTGGTAGGCGATGTACGCGCGCGCCGGACTGCCGTGGGAAGCAATTTTCGTAGTCTTATGTCGACTCCGCCAATACTAAATCCGTTCATCTGGTCGCTGAGACCATGCCTCTCTTCCTGTGTAATCATACAGCTGTATGTAATTTTATATAAAGAGTAGGTATATAAAATAAGCTGGCATTTATTACTAAACATCTGTTTCCTGTATGTTTGTATAGTGTAGTGTTAACTTTAAGAATGTTCTGTAAATATTAAATCGAACACAAACTGATTGAATGGTCAGTCGGCAAAAATCTCAAAAATATAAAACAATTTTTTAAAAAGTATGGACACAGATTACTTGATAGAGATATGGTGATTAGGTGAAAGAAATAATATGTGGGATTAATGTTTCAAGGTATTCATTGGATTTGGATAGATATCGACTTTTTCCTATTGAATTTGATACCAGCGCCCAAATACCAGTTTTCATTGTATAGTGATTTTATGGCATTCATTAAATTATTTTAGAATAAGTGAATTGTAGATTATTCTTTGAAATAAAAATTTCTTTGAGTCGAATTTTAATATATTAATTATATTATTTATAAGACATGTCAATAATTGATAGGTATCCTGAAAGAAAATAAGAATCCGTTGGGTGAAGCCATTAACAAAGAGAAGAAGAAGATAAGAAGATAAAACGACAAATTTAAATAAAAAATAGTGATGCGTGCGTGATAATGAGAAATATTTTTCTCCTCAAAAAATTGCTCTAAATGATGCTTTGATAGTGAACCCTTTTTTTATGGCATTCATTAAATTATTTTAGAATAAGTGAATTGTAGATTATTCTTTGAAATAAAAATTTCTTTGAGTCGAATTTTAATATATTAATCTTATACCTTTAAACGAGCAATTCTTGTATATATATATATATATATATATAATTGGAATCTCGGAATCGGCTCCAACGATTTTCATGAAATTTAGTATATAGGGGGTTACGGGGGCGATAAATCGATCTAGCTAGGAATTTTTTTTAGAAAATGTCATATTCGTGTTTTATTCGTGTTTTTTTTCCTGACATCTATTGGTGAATAATAATACTATTTTGCTTCGTAGATAGCTGGACAACTGAAATAACACATAGGCACTTTTTATACCGATATTCCTACGGGATACGGACGTACGCGGTTTCAACCGCGGGTCACAGCTAGTTATATTATTTATAAGACATGTCAATAATTGATAGGTATCCTGAAAGACAATAAGAATCCGTTGGGTGAAGCCATTAACAAAGAGAAGAAGAAGATAAGAAGATAAAACGATAAATTTAAATAAAAAATAGTGATGCGTGCGTGATAATGAGAAATATTTTTCTCCTCAAAAAATTACTCTAAATAATGCTTTGATAGAACCCTTTTTTGTGGAACAGAAATTAACCTACCTGCGGTACGTAATTAGGGCGCCTTGTGTGCAGAAGGTAGGTTTAATTGCCTACTTAAAGTAATCGTAATATAAATTATAAACGTATAGCGCACCCCAAAAATACCTTTAAGGGTTCTTATGCAATGATGTAATATAATAAACTTAAGATTTGTTAGCACTCTGAGCGCTTTACTCTGCCAAAGCCGGTGCTAATGGTTTACGGTCTACTTAAACTGAACAACAAATAAACTACATGACCTATCGATGATGAATTACTAGCTGAAATGACCAATTGTCACAAAAAGTAAATATCTACGTGATGATTGTACCAAATCAGACGCGATAAAACCTTTAATATCATAAAAACAAAAGGTAAGAGTTTGTCGTAACTTTAATCTCATTAGAGTTCGGTGTCTCCTACATAAAACAAAATTACCTTCTGCCGGATTTATACTGTTCGTGCCTGATAATAAGTACCTATAGACACTTTATATTTTATACCATTTTCATACCTTTGAAAACAATACAACATTGTATCGCATTATATTATATCGTATCGTTACGAATACATCAGATAATAACCACAAAATATACGTTACGTACCCCCTTTACGCGATTCCACTCCTTATTATTTGGGATAATGCACGAACTTCAGTCACATTTTCCTGTAAAAAGTTTTTCTGGTCGTTTCAATACCCGTGGTTGCGTGTGGAGGGTTTGTTGATTGTTCACTCGCGATGTCACCGAACGAAAGGCGCACTACCTCACTAGTAGAGAATTACAAACAGACTGACGGGGTTGGAAAAACGAGAAAATAAAACGGCACGTAGTGTTGGACGGAGGGAGACTAATGTCGATAGATTTTGATGTTCTGAACGTATTCAACGGTAAACGAGAATAATGAAGGAGAAAAGAATAATAATATACCTGCTATAGACTTTTAAAATTATATTAGAGCAGTTGTATTACAATGAAATGAAACAAAGATAGTTTTAAGTGTTCTTAACTGGAAGTTTAGTTTCTCACGCGCCCACTAGCAAGCTTTCAAATCTTCTAAATATAAAAGAACATCATGCTTTTGAAATCGCTTAAAAATATGGATGCGTAGTCAAGATATGATTTTATTATTACAAATCCTAACATACAATACTGTATCGATACAGTAACATGTGCTAATAGAGCAACTCTAACGCAATATTGGGCGGACAATCGCTACAGCTTGGGCGGGGGAAAAGTCGATAGCTACTTCATGCCATTATACGATGCACGATGCACGGTGCACCATAATTAATTACGAATTGAATTTTATCGAAAATCCAATTCTATTCCAGCAATTGTCATCGCTGAATCGAATTCCAATAGCGCAGTTTGTACAAATGATGTTCACTTTTTATACGAAAGTCAATTTATTCGAATTGAGATCACTGATCGGGTTCGCGCGCTTATATGTTAAAGTTTTCTTATTTTAGAATATAAATAATCCATTGATTGTTTATTATATTTGATATTATAATTAGATGTAAGTGTTAATTAATCATTTTTTAAATTTAAATTAACTCACTGTCATTGATATTGTCTTAAGGTATTTTTTAAAGAAAGTGATGATTCTTTTTTTTTTTTTATTAGTAAAAAATGATATTAAATTCTTCAAAAATAATATTATCCTAGAAAGGTATAAAGTATATTATAGAATATCTTAACTGGCCAAATGCGAAAAGGTCGAAAATGAAACTATAACGGGATTACTCCTTTTTTTTAAGTGCATACCCACGGCCTCCGGGGGAAAAGATCCTACCGAACTATACTCTACTGTGTTCCGTAAAGCCGCTTTACTGAAGGGGCCACGGGAGCTGGTTATAATTCGTCCGCGACCTAAAGTAGACCCTTAGTATTAAATACATATACTCTTTGAACGGGGTACAACTTACATAACATAAATATATTGGAATGTAGAATCGCTAAAGGTGTGAACCAGAATTTAAAATATCTTTGGGTGTTAATTAATTCGAGATGAAGAACAAATTGTAATAAAATATAGCCAACTATACAAGTGACCTTAACTGAGAAATTTTTTGAAAGAATAGTAGTATTCTTTCAAAAAATTTCTCAGTTATAATGGTATATATATGGTAATAAATAAGTGACCTTAACTTTAATAATGTACATTGTAATTTTATATGTAAGTGTAGTATAGCATATGTATAAACGTATGTAATTTTTTTATTGGATCAATTTTATAAAATTAGGTTATACGATAAAACGCTTCGAAAAGTTATAACAATAGAAAAAATATAAACAAACAATAGTTGCAAACAAAGTTGAAATGCATGTAGCATATTCTATGGTAAGTAAATTGCGTTAGGGATACCATTTCGAAGCTATTTAGTTTATAATTGCATTTAAGTATTGATGTTCAAAATATACTACATTTAATTTAATATTTTAGCTCAAAGTCATTCAAACAGCAATTTTGTTCATAACTGGAAGGACGTAAGAAAATGAATTTCATAAACGTTTCTTAGGCATAAGTCGATGGAGATGAAGATTCTAATGCAATAGTTAACGTCTTCTTTTACTTTAATGTAATAAAACTGAGCTGAACTGGTGGTTCACCTGATAGTAAGCGATCACATCCCCCCATGAACATTTACAAAGGTATTGGCGCCGCAAATGCGTTGCATAGACAATAAGGAAAGTATTGACGACGGGAATAAAAGAATGGACTGCGAATGATGAAGAAAAGGATACGTATCTCAAACTTTACTGGAGTAAACTGTAAAAGAAAATTATGTAATGAAATATTCTAAATAGTTTATATGTGAATTTATAATTTTGTGAAAGTTTTGCCAGTCGCTTCATCATTATAGTGTTTTTAACTAATATTTTGTCAATTTATTTCGTTTTCTTATTTTGTTCCGAGATTATGACATTTATTAGTTATTACTATATTATATTAGCTGCTGCAAATATAAGATATATTAATAAATGTTATATCACTTTTGCTTTATTTGTTAAAGAAATGTCCGTTAAACTGTTGCTTTTTTTCCGTTATATCATCATCACTAGATTATTGACACATTCATTCAATACATAAGAAAATGGATTAATTATATTATGTACTAGGTATCTACTTTATTGAATAAATAAATTGATTATGGCAACAAAATTTTTGACAATTGACACATGACATATGACAGGTGATTCAACTTTCACCGGTCGTCGGTTGGCCTGCGGCCATCATTCACGATTTTGATTCACGAAAGATCTCTCGACACATCTTCGATTTCATGACGCTGTCGGTAACAAAATAATTTAATTTTCCACATTAACTCAGTATATATCTGAATAGAAAAAACGAAAAGCGGATTGGAGATAAGCGCAACCCGTAATATTAAGTTATTCTAGTCTTGAATTTGTTTTTAAAGGTGAGTAAGTATGACAAACAGCAGATTAGACGCACACTTCTTCGCATTTTATGTTTAGTTCTCTTGTATAAAAGCTGATTTAATGCTCTGAAATTTATAATATTCATAATAATTAGTCTGTAAACGATGATTTTGCTGTAAAGTCTCACATTATTGTTGTCCACGTGGTATGTGTTGAAGTTCTATTGTATTATTTATATATGTCAAAAGCAACCGTTACATTTTGCCGGCAAAAGTTTTCGTTTTCTCACGAATCCTGTTTGTGGGTAAAATAGGTATGTACGTTCGTCCGTTGTTTTAAAGTTTTAACGGTCCTTGTAACAGATGGCTGACGTACCAGAAGTGACTACTTCTTCTCCAACGGAGTTGCTGGCTGTGGGGCGCAGAAATCTCGCCGTGAGAGACTACGGGGCGGCTGTCGAGAGCTTAGCTAAGGCTTGTGAACTGCTAGCCAAGGAACATGGCGACACTGCCGATCAATGTGCTGAGGCTTATTTGTGGTATTGTCTTTGTTTATAATTATAACACTCTTATCATAAGTTTGACTATGTTTCAGGTGTTGTTATTTCATAGTGAACATTTTAAATATTTAATGCTTGATTTTCGTACAATAAAATTATTTTTTATCAGGTATGGCAAGGCTCTTCTTGGTTTATCGAGGGAAGAAAATGGTGTTCTTGGAGATGGAATGCCTGGAACAAACAATGCTGAAGAAGATGATGATGAAAATGATGGTATGTGTTGTTTAATTGAAAAGTTGACTATATTTATTAGTAGCTGTTTGTCCCAGCGTAGTACACTCATTGGAGATGTAGCTTGTTAATGGTGTAAGAATTTTTTAATTGGTCCAGCAGATATTAGGTGAAAATGTTACAAACATGCAAAAATACAAAAATTTTCTCTTAATAATATTATTGAGATTACTATTATAGTATTTAATCATTTAAGGACTTATTTAATCTTCTGTTACGTGGGAATTAATCTTACCTCATTTCCTTTTTACTAAGTGTAGAATGCAATACACAGAAACAATACATTAGGAAACATCTTCTATTAAGTGATACTAGAACATCTTGATTAATCTAGTCACATTTAAAATGGGAAAACACTTTTGAAAAACATTCGAATACACTGTCAAACTGTTAGCGGACTGTTGACTGATGAATCATGATATTTAGACAGTTGCAATTATGTAGAGGTGATCTATTTGTATTGCTGCTGTAGTAACAAATAAATTAATATAAAAAATATGCAATGGCTAGCGTAGTAAGTAATAAATTGCAATTTTTTATTAAGTTTCACTTTAGATTGTTTGTACAGAATCATTATGTAGCGAGTTTGGATTACACTTGATTAGTTTTTTATTATAGAAAACAGAACCTCGTAAATAGCTCTGCATCATAGTCCAGCAGGTTTTCTGCCCTTCCTTAATTCAAGGGATATTATATTAAGTGCATTGATTAATTAGCTAAAGCCTTGAAAGCATTTGATGTAAAATATGTTCTTAGGTACTATTATAATATCACTTTATTTACTTTTTTTAAAAATTTCAACGTAAATATGTGCAGAACAAGAAGAAAATGGAGATGAGGATGCAATGGAAGCAGATGGGGAAGCTAATGGAGATGTCACTGAAAAGGAGAAAGAAGATGAAGAACAGAGTGCAGCAGAATCCACCACTAAAGAAGAAGCGGCCACAGCTCCAGAACCAGAGAGTAGTGTACAAGATACTGAACAGCCTGTGAGTAAATAAAATATTAATATTATGCTAAAGTGATTTCTTCTTCAATTTTTATATAAAATTTTTAACTTTTCTATGCATAAACAATCATAATGTTCTTAAACTTCTAAATTTGTTATGTTCTGCATAATTTTTTTATTATGTAATTGAATTCATGTTTTTTTTTCTTTAGGGTACATCCAATGGAGAGGCAAATGATGAATCAATGGTAAACCTTGACAATGAAGATGATGTTGACAATCTACAGTTGGCTTGGGAAATGTTAGGTAAATTTTATTACAACTTTAGAACACATTGTTGGTAATAAGTTGTTTTTGACAACATGCAATTTGATATTATATGCTTGCATACCTACCTAACCTCTTTTATCTGCTTTGAGGTTCAAACTGTTTTCTCTAAGTATCTTACATGTATATGTATCTACATATTTAAAACATATTTTAAATTAAGACAAATAATACAAGTGTGCGGAAAAGTAAAAAAAATTGGAGTTCAAATTTCAAACATATGAATGAGTCAAATAAAAATATTAAATAGTTGTCGTTTATTTATGTATATTAGAGGGTACTCTCAAATCAATAAATAGTTTATAGATAAATATAAAAGAGAAGAAGGTCAAGTAATTTAGTTGTATTAATTTAGTTAACTTTAACTTAATTTTAAATATCAATTTCAGATCTCTCTAGAAGCATACTAGAGCGCCGTGCCCAATCAAAAGCGGAAGGAGTTCGCACGTTGCTGGCCGATGTCCACCTCGCCCTCGGTGAAGTAGCTCTCGAGAGTGAGACATATGACAAGGCAGTTGTTGACATGCGTGAGTATTGTGCTTAAATTCCAATTTTTATTATATTTTTTCAGTGATTGATATTTCATTAAAAATTGTGTTTAGTATTGCAATACAAAACCATTTTTTCTATACCTTTTCAAACAGACTTTAGTTGCTGTGCTTACATGATAATCTCTGCTTAATATATATTATTCTTTGTCTATGTGTTTAAGATAATATCTTATTGATTATTGATTGTAATACATAGAATTGATTTGTTTTTATAGTGATGTTTAATAATTTGTTTTACAGTGAGCTGCTTAGAAATACAAAAAGAGTTATATCGCAGTGATGATCGGCGCATCGCTGAGACACATTATCAAATTGGTAAAAATTTTATTGGTCTTTCATAAAATAAATATTTAAGTGATATATATGGATACAGATCCTAGAATATTAAGTTACCTTACAAGAATAACAGATTTATGTCTCTTCTCAATTATATATTTGTTTTCAATCAAAAACTAAAAACGTAAAAATATGACAGCAAATACATAAATATTTTCTATGCTTACTTAACAACTATTTTTAGATAACCATAACAAAATAGAATTTTTATAGTAATATACATTATTTCAAACTAATTTTCACTCGTAGGTCTCGCGAATTCCCTCGCGTCCAACTTCGAAGACGCAATCACGCACTTCAAGAACGCGGCGAACATTCTAGAGACAAGAATCAAATCATTGGAGAGTCCCACCGCAGCTACTGAAGACGCGACAGTTAAGAAATACTCGTCAGCCGATCCCTTCTATTCAGTCGAGGGTGAAATTAAGGAGTTAAAGGAACTTCTGCCAGAGATACAGGAGAAGATTCAGGACATGATGGATTATAAGGCGGAGGTAAGACCTTGTGAATGCATTGAGCAAACTAGGGACATGTTGAGAAATATGATTATCAGGGAGAAGAATATGTGTCATATTGAAGTAGAAGCTTAGGTTTAGGTTATCAATTTTAGGTTTATTGTAGGGTGTTTTGTATTTTGTGAAGTTGATTGTGAATAAGATTTGATTGGTTTTCATCCTGTTTTGGCTTGCCATCATTTGTTGTTTGTGTTTTTTATGTTACTTTTTTCATTTAGCAATAGGGGGAAGTTATTGTCTGTGATGTTTGCATTCCTATTTTAGTGTCATTAGGATTATGTTTTTACTCTAATATTAATGTTATGAAAATTGTTATTAAGATAACTGTTACAATAGAAGATGAAGTAAAATTCACATAACTTCATAAAATTACAAAATATGCTTCTTAATACTGCTATTATTATGAGCCATAATAACCATAACATAACTGCTATCTCATAGTGCTAAATATCCTAAGGCTGACTATTAGCTGATAAGTGTTCTGCCAATCATTCCAATTATGCTATAACCCGCGCCCATAAAGAAAGGAATCTTAAATTGAGATACATTCTGTCTCTCTTACACATAAGAACTTAACCAATTGCTGTCTTGCCTTATCTTAAGACCTGGAGTACTATTTTTTATTCTTTTCTTTCTTAGCGCGAGTTGTGTTAAATTCGAATTCCATAGACTGATAATACTCACTAGTATAGTTATATATTTATGGACTGCCAAATCAAGACTGAACTTTTTTATCTTTTAATTTTGACATTCTGCTTATTCTTTGGAAAAATTGTGATGAATGATAGTGCCTTTTTAATTGATGCTACAGCAATTGTGATTTGTGATATGCAAGTAAATCAATAAAATGTAAAATGTTATGACAATTTTATTTTCGTAATAATTTTTTTAATCTATATAGACGAAGTATATTTATGGAATATACTCACATAAGTGTATTTTCGGTTCTAATAAAATATCGTATGGATCTTTTTAAACTCACTTGGAATATTTATTTTTATTACTCATAAGTTTCGTTTGTTAGTATCAAGGCTCTTGTGTCGAATGTGTTGTCAGTATTATGTTGTATGTAGTCAGTGCCTTAATCTCAATGCTTTAGCGGTTAGAATGTAAGTTACATTGTATTGTTATACCACAAGGCCATTATTGTATTGTGATTTTTAAAAAATAAACATGTTCAAAATTAACGCGTGTTTCATTCCAGTGGACCCAATACATTGATGGCCATGTGGTTTATCTTAGTGGTGTGTGGCCATTGATGTTATTTTTGTTAACGATTCATATATTAATTTAATGTATCGGTTATTTGAGAGCATTAGACATAAATTAATGTTTCTATATAGTAAATGTATACTAATAGTATAAAGTTTAAAAGTTGGTTTGCTTGAATGGAGTAGGCTCAGGAACTATTTCAAAATCAGTTCACTGTTGGATATTTATTTGATTCCTCATAGCTATAGGCTAGTTATGTTCCACGGGCAATTCCATGGTGGATCGCTAGTATGGGTATGTTTGTGAATTATGGTTGAATAACATATAATATCCTCTAAACTTAGATTATGAAGAGGGCGTTTTTGTATGTATGTTTGTAGTGTTTTCACACAAATACTACTGGACGATTTCAATACTTAATTCACCATTAGAAAGCTGCATCTTCACTGAGTGATATAGGCTATGTATGTACCACGATGAAGCCGGGGCGCTTTTAATAAAAAAATTACCTGTTAGATTAGTGATTCCTTGAAAATTTTGCCGTGGGTACATAGTTATTTTTCCTGACATCTCCCAATTCGAATATCGTTTATAAGAATAAAAATTAAATGTTATTCAGAATATGAACTGTTTCATAAATATTTGATATAGTTATTTCGATTATGGTAATATTATTTCTTAAGAAAAAATCTAAGTTCAGAACACGTGAATTGAGAGCATGAAAGTATGATTTAATATTTTGTTGCTTTGCGTAAATAATTAGCATGTCAAATGTTATATTACACCTAAGGCCAGTTCATAGACATAGTTTTTGTTGGGTAGAAATGGGACAATCTGTAAACTGTCAGATTTATTAGAATAATTTGTAAGTTTTTGTAGTTCTATGTGACATCTCTACTTTTGCTATTTAATCATGAATTTGAAATGAAATCAACACAAGCCACAACATCAAAACGTCAAGTTTCCATTAATAAAGTCAATAAAAGTAATGTAGGTACTTAGTATAACAATAGTAGTTATTACCAAATTAAATACGAAATAATATTAATTTTTCCAGACCATAAAGAGAGTACGAGAAACGTTGTGTCCGTCAAACGGTGAGAAATCTCAAAGCAACGGAGCCAGCTCATCATCAGAAGCGAAACCGAAGCCAGCGGCTTCCGACATTTCACATCTCATCCGCAGAAAACGCAAGCCCAGCGAGACTGAAGAACCGGCACCTAAAAAAGTTAATACGTGAAATAGTTTTAACACCTATCTCTGTAAAATAATTGTTGACTACGCTCTCAGTAGGGAGCAACATTTGGTGTGAGTGCGAACTGACTGTAAACTGACACGTGATATGGCATTTGACCAAAACGTTTTCGGAATTTAACGTGTTTATTTTGAATACTGAAACGTTCCTTTTTATATTTAGGGACGACGTTATTCTTCTAATATGTGAAGGTCAATTTAATAAACAATGCGGTTTCATAATTAATAACGTCTTAAGATGAGTAATGTTTAAGTGTTCGGAAATTACAAGAAACGAATAATTTTTTATTTTATGAGAATAATAATTTTTAATAAAGCGTACAGCAGTAATTACAATGCATGTGACGAATGAATGAATATTTCATAAAGTAAAACCCATCAATATGCCTAAATATATAAATTACTTAACGTGAGTTAGGTCTTTTTTAGTATGTACCTAATTTTATCATCATGACAAACCACAGAATAAGTTTTTATTTTCAGTCATAGATATTTTTGAGTGATTATTTTTTTCATTTGTAGGTTACGGGCGGTTATAGATATATGTTTTTAGTGTTTTTAGTCTCCTCAAACGACAATATCGCCGGTTTACAAAAGCTAGTAGTGATATGTTGTGCCGAGAATCTTGAATTATTTATAAAATTCTCCAAATCTTCATCCTATTTCTAACCGCTTGTCTTTGACTAGATCGAGGGGATACTCCGATAGTTGCTTCTTAATAACTTTAATTTAAAAATCAACCTTTCTCGTTGAGATGGGGCTAGTGGAAAATTTGATCTAGAAAGGCCCTTATCACCTATATATAAATATAAAAACCTGAAGTATAATAAACGAATATTTTTAGTGGATTTATAAAATTAGTACATACGTTTAAGTGTAACATTGCCTTAAATAATTAAAAATAAATTAAGACGTAGATAATATAAAACCTCCATCATGAAAATCTGACTGTATTTATTCTAAATTATTATCTGATAAATTGTTTTGACTGAGAATTGTATCTATTGGTTAATTGTTTTTGCAGAAGGCTTAAACATTTAATTTGTAAGATTACTGAATAAGATAATATGTAGTTTAAATTTATGTTGTTTTTAAGATATTAAACATACACATTCATACGTTACTTTTATTTTTGTATTCCATTTGAGTTTATTTATAATACCTTATAAGTTATAATTATATACTAGTCATATTTATATACTAGTCGGATCCTGCGACTTCACTAGCGTGGTATCTGGCTGAAATGCGTATGCTTATGTGCTTATCCAGACTATTATATCTATCTCTGTACCAAATTCCATACATTTACCATCAGAGGTCTTGGTGTGAAAGTGTAAAAAGACCCATTCAAACTTTCGCGTTTATAATATTAGTACGATAAGCAAAAATTATTTGTTCACTAACTGCGCCCCGCGGTTTCACCGGCGTAAGTCTGTATGTCCGTGGGAATATCGGGATAAAAAGTTGCCTATGTGTTATTCCAGCTGACCGGCTCTCTATGTACCAAATTTTATTGCAATCGGTTGAGAATTTTTTGCGCGAAAGAGTAAAAAACATCTATACATACATACATCCATCCATACTTACAAAGTTTCTCGTTTATAATATTAGTAGGATTTCAAAGATCAAAATAATAGCTATCAATCTGTAGTAAACATCGTCTATAAATATTAATTTAACAAATAAAGACACCATTTCGCAAATCGCGCAAAAACAGACGTCTTTATCAATCTGCATGACTAGTCATTTTTGACGATAAAAATACGTAATGTGGTAGACATTACTTATTTGTATGATGAGTCATAATTAGATTGAAGAATTTTATGATATTTGTATGTCCTGCGTCTCTAGATAATCGTAATTGTAAACACTAATTATTTTTTATATAATGTTCATCAGTAAAGAAAACTTATATTGTTCTAACACATACATAACAATATTATTTAAGTTATATTTAAATAGTTATGGAAAAAAGTTTGAGCAATAATATGCTAAAAAAAAAACAAATGTGAAATAAAGTAGTGAATTGTGTTTTAAAAAACTAAAAAAACATGCTTTAATGATAGAATCGTCTAAAATATCTCACGTTATATCCATATGCAAAAAAACTAGAGAGATACGTACACACATTATTTAATTCTTCTTATATTGTTATCAAAATAATAAGAAAAATTGCATTGTCACCAATCCTTGATAAGTGTACTTTGGAATTAAATCTATCTGATTAAAGTGGGTCAAAATCGAGTCTTAAGGGGTCGGTTTCATACAATCAAGAAAGTGAGAATATATATATTTTATAAATTACCAACTACCTTGGTTGCATTCGCTTTATGGACACGATTCCACAAGTTATCAATTAAATATAGTTGAATGATTGTTATCGTGAGTGTACAGGTACTTCACTCTTAGCGATAAAATTTCGAATTTATTCAAGTCACGTTGTTTAAAACAGGTATGTAATTTAACAAGCAACTAATAATTCCTGGTGTCAAATCTTAATTAGTATTCTATGCGAAACGGTATTTGTTCAAAACTTGCCAATATATTAACAATACATTAAAATAAAGCGTAGGTAATTACGTAGCAATATTTAAAAACATTACATAAAATGATGACAGTGTTTTTCAATATATTCTTATTTTATATATACTTTATCTTTTATTTTCACACGAACGAGGAATAACATAAAAAATATATTACTCGTTTTCTTTATATTTAATTAACAATGAAGATGAAATCGGGTTAATTTTTGTAACACAAAAATGAAAATCTATTTATATCTTTTATATATTGATGTTAGTTAAATGTTAGATACAAGTCGACCATTAAATAACCACGTAAGTTTGTAAGTAATTGAACTATGAAGAATTTAAGTAAAATAACAACGTCAATTATAATTAACACGTCTTGTTTTTGAAGGCAATTTTCTGCAATAATCCATATAATTTACACTTCGATTCGTATCTATATAAAATCATGACCAATTTACATAATATTATAAATTCAATGTCTGCCTTGCTTATTATCTTGCTCTTTGAATTATCTATCTTGCACTTAGTAAATTCAATTAAATTTACCTTCCGTTTGTTTCTTAACTTTGTGCATTTATTTGAATTGGAGCAGAAATAAAAGAATAGATATGAAATAATAAACCTTTATTTTAATACATAACATGGAATATTTAGTAAATGCATACAGTGCAACATGGAACGTTGAAAGTAATATTAAACTTTAACAACAGCTTTTCCAGTGTTTTCCCCTGCAAGCATTCCGATAAATGCATCGTACAGTTTATCAAAACCCTCTGTAACATGACTTCTTGTTTTAAGCTGTCCTTTTTTAATCCATAGCCCTAAATCAGAGAACGCCTCATGCCATCTATCCTTGGGCTGAGACCAACGTGATACAATAAAACCTTCAATTTTTAGTTCTTTGAATACGATAAACGGCTGCACAACTGTCGCCTTTGGCATTTTTGTATGATCATCATTATATGAGCTAATACTCCCGCACACGGACACCCTCCCATATTTGTTCATCTGTCCCATTATAGTGCTACTTATTTCTCCACCAACATTATCAAAGTAACAATCAACTCCTTTCGGAGCAGCCTCTGCTAGTGCTTTGGCTATATCAGCTGTCTTGTAGTTGATTGCTTTATCGAATCCTAATTCCTTTTCCAACCACTGCACTTTGTCATCTGACCCAGCGAATCCAATCACTCTGCAGCCCTTAATCTTAGCTATCTGACCTACGATGGATCCGACAGCCCCAGCGGCTCCCGTAACTACAACAGTCTCACCAGCTTTAGGTTGGCAGATTTCAAGGAAACCAAAGTAAGCAGTTGCTCCAGGCATTCCTACGGCACCGAGGGCAACTTCCTCGGGTAGACCGTGTAAATCAGGCAGTTTATAAACTCTACCAAAAGGATCGGCTGTTTCGCCAACTATGCTATAATCGCACCAACCTTTATGAGTAACGACTTTTGTGCCTGTAGGAAACGAACTGTTCTTTGATTCTTGAACGGTGCCAATTTGAAAACTAAACTGGTCATAAGGAACAGGTAGAGCTGAATTATAAGCACGAATATAAGGATCAACGCTAATCCAATCAGCTTTAACAACGAACTCGCCCTGTTTCAACGGAGGAAGTTCATATTCGACTATTTCAAAGTCATCACGCTTTGGAACTCCTTGGAAATGTTTCTTAACTACGTACTTTCTTGCCTTTACCATCCTTAATTCTTGCAAGGATGTCGTAACCTAAAATGGATGAAAAATCTATTAAAAACATTATTACAATCAACGTTTGTTTAAATATGCACATAACAAATGCCTTGAAATAAAAGAAAAGTAGGTATTTAATATTTGCTTTCATAGCATAAAAATACTTCATAAATTTGATATTTTCCCCATTTTTTGGGCGTTGCCACGGTTTGTCAAACACGTGAGTTCAAATCAAGTGATCGTGATCGATTTTTTTCTATCCTTAAAAAGATATATACTGAATTTAAATTCTGTTACATTGTTTTGTAAGGACGTTATATTAACACAGTAACTATCGAATATGGCTTGTACCTAACAAGTTACATTTCAAATCGCATAATCGTATGATCTTGCAGCTTACAAACGGCTGCATCTGTTTACAAAAGCTCGGCATTGTGTATTAAGAAGCGACTCTAAATGTTTACAAGGAGCTCCTACAACCTATTTTTGTGTTGTTTATAGAATGAAACGATTGTAACTTAACCAATAATTTCTGATTCCGAATTATCGGCATATTTACTGCGATAATCCAAAACATGCTGAGCATTTGTTAATGTTGTGTTGTGTACTTAAATGGCGAAATTATATAATTTACTTGACGTTAAAGGAATGAGCTGGAATAATCGGTAATAACTATAATATCATGCAATGGGATGGAACCGATGTATATTAAGTTATTTTTTGTTCAAACTTGATTTTAATAGTTGTATTCCGATTCAAGTAGGTTCTCTACATAAGGGTGCAATGGTGCATTTTATATACTAATGTTAGTATATAAAAAGAGAAATGTTTACATGTGTAAACCTTTCTCTTGAATCACTCTATTAAAAAAAAACCTCAAATCCGTTTTAGTTTTAACGATCTAACCCTAAATGGACAACGGGTTTGATGTTTTGTATTTTTATACCTATCTTATTAAGTTATCATATTTAATAATTTAGAGATTGATTTGTTTAATGTAATAGTAGGTAATATAAATAATGCTACTTATTTAGTTGTCTACTATGCAATTTTCTATATATTGTTTTATAATTTAAAACGGTCTGTTACATATATATAATAAACAGAAAATACTTTAAATTAGAACGGGATAGGTTATCATGTAAAAATACAATGATAATAATGTATTAATTAATATGTATATATTAATTAATATGTCTACTTTGTATTAAGTATTAACCTCAAACTATTTTAAGATATATAATTAAGGTAACAGGCTAACGATAGATACAGATATACACCTAGTTTTAATAAAGTTATACAAAAAATCAAACCGAATTATTAATATTTACATAAGTAGGTAAATATAACTTTTAATTGAGTTGTGATCAATTTAAAATGCTTGAACTAACTCACGGCTTCTGTCAATTTCAAAGTCACTCGGTCACAGGGGCGTTGTATGTTTGACCTTGGATGGGCCTCTGCGATTCATCTGACTACATGCGTAGGTATTTAAAATAACCAATTGAGTACAACATAAGTTTGACATTATTGTATCAATATATTCAATACAAACGTTGGCCCAATAATTAAATATAACACTCCAAATAGGCGAATTAAACATAAATAGGCATGAAAAGTTTCACTTACCTCAAAAAAAGAAATGTTATAATATTGATTGGACACTAATACTAATAACGTTTTTTTTTATGAATATTGATTAGTTTCACAACGGCGCGGGCGCTCAGGTTAAGGTTATTACAACAACTTCAGTAGACTGAACAGTAGTGTTCGATGATATTCCTGTGGCTTTATGTTTGTATAATGTTGCGTGTATCCTTTACACATTACACATCACACATAGACGCTGTTTTGTTCACATACGGCGCGCATGTGTGCGTCGGAGAGCTCTTCGCTATTTGCTATTCAGACTTCTTCTATTCGACTGTATCACTAAAGCGGACGGAATGGTAAACGTTTTTAATATAGAGATCCTATATACAAACCTATTTATATATTTTCTGTGGTTTAGTTTAAGCAGCGTTAAAAATAGTAATGGAATGATTTTATTTATAGAATGGAAAAAAACGTTCATGAGCCGGTATTTGAACACAATACTGAATACATATCAACAATTCAATAAACAACAATTCGTCGTTATTACTTAATAATTACTATGCCGTAACTTGGAGCCAGACGGTGAATATTCATAATTATTTTAATATATAATGTATAAAAACTAATAATTTAAATCCATGGAAAGATTGTTTAATCTTAGCTATTAAAATTATTATTTCCTGCTCTAGATTTTACATACTTTTTAATCTTGGTTGAAAAGCTATATTTTAATGAACACAACAAAAGCCATTGTATACCATTTTAAGGGACATCATCAATAACTATTTATGATGATATTAGATTTTTATGTTTGCTTGTTGTTGTTGTACGTTTGTTATATTTGCAGAAAAATTACTGAAACGATTTCAAAAATCTTTTATTATTAGAAAGCTGTATCTTCACTGAGTGACATACGCTATATATGTCCCACGGGCGAAGCCGGGGCGAACAGCTATTATTTATTGTTATTAAAAGAATTTGTTAATTATTCTGCGTCTTTCGCCTTTATATTTTTAAGTATTTCAAAATTACAATTAAAAATCATTAACGGTTTATAATAAGTACCTAGGTGTATTTTTATATTGAGCAAATTAGGTACCTAAATTTGCATGTCTCTATTTTCACATTTCAATGTCGATTAAATTTTACTTGTGTAATTAAGTACTTAATATGTGCCTCTTCATACTTACAACTGTATCGTAATCTGTGGCACTGGTCGGTCATTTTGTAGTAAACATATTGAATAATAAATACTAGTTACTCCTTTTTTAGTGTAGATTGTAGGTATGTACCTGCCATACAGAAAGAGTTGATTCTCTTCTATATGTTTCTTTAATATTTAATTAATAGTTGCATATAAAAAATAATATGTGCGAATTACCTATGCACATAGACAAACAATAAATCGTCTCATCTCGTAATAGGCACTACAAGGCTCAATCTCTGAGATGTTCATGGGCGGAGGTGATGGCTTACCATCAGGCGAACCACCAGCTCAGTTTCCTGCTTATGGTATAAAATACAAAAACAAAATAGATAAGATAATATGTATTGTCTATTTATTGTTACAAATGTGGGATTCTTTTCTACTAATAATTTTTAAAATGCAAAATGGAACTTAGTCCTCGTGCTAGTAACACAATTCATAACCAATTCATTCCGGGCCGATTCAATTAATCAGATACAATTTTTTAAGGTAATCGTATCATTTTTTATACTTCTACTAGCTGCGCCCCGCGGTTTCACCCGCGTAAGTCCGTATCCCGTAGGAATATCGGGATAAAAAATAGATGTTGGCCGATTCTCAGACCTACCCAATATGCTTACCAAATTTCAGAGGAATCGGTCAAGCCGTTTCGGAGGAGTATGGCAACGAAAACTGTGACACGAGAATTTTATATATATAGATGTTATTATATTGTGTGAAGGTAAATAGCTATTAACAATATATATTCACTTTAATTTTAATTTATCACATGAAAAATTACATTAATTAATATTAAAACAGCCAATTATACGTACATATAAATAGATATTATAATAATGTTTTAATAGTTTATTAAAGTGTGCCAAACATTGTGATGAAATGTGAATATCATATTTTAACCACAGCTTTCCCAGTGTTCTCCCCTGCAAGCATTCCAATAAATGTCTCGTAAATGTTATCAAAACCTTCTGTCACGTGGCTTTTTACTTTAATCTGTCCATTTTTGATCCACTGCACAAGATTAGAGAACGCCTCTGGCCATCTATCCTTTGGCTGAGACCAACGAGACACATAGAAACCTTCAATTTTCAGTTCTTTAAGGATAATAGTGGGCTGTAGAACTGTCGCTTTGGGCATTTTTGCTGGATCCTCGTTATATGCGCTTATACTACCGCACACAGCAACTCTTCCATTTTTGTTCATTTTTCCGATAA
>NC_052116.1:6952597-6954734 GCF_012273895.1 Zerene cesonia | reverse complement strand
TCTATTTAGTCTTCAAAATATTACCTTTTAATCACCCGTTAGTAGCATTTAATTGACATTTTTATGGCTTTCCCTGTTTGAAGTAATATATAAGGGATAGAGTGAAATAATATTGTTAAATCTCTGCATGACTATTGTCCATGTTAAAACAGTTTTTTCAATATTGTCTCCGTTGATACATCACTGTGTCAGTCAGTCACCGTTGAGTTATATATATTTAGATTATTGCACACTTTCGTATCCTTAAAAATCTTATTACATAAATTGTTTTAATTCCCCTCCCAACCCCGCTTAGTGTGCTCCACAACAGCTCATTGGCTAACACATACATGCATAACGTATGTGAACAGTAATCTTTGGGCAAATGATAGACGTAACAATGACATCGTACATAAAGCAAGGATTATCATCGAATATTGTTAGTCATTGAAATAGCCTTAATGTGAGCACTTACGTAGGCAAGAAGTTAATCAAGAGAATTGAAGTTTATATGTCATCGTGAACAGTCGATACAGTGCTTTATTGAGGTTAGTCAATTCATTACGATTTTTTTTAATACGCTTTGTCGGAGTGTTATTATTTTTGGGTATTTTTCTTTTTAATAATTTGGTGTAACATATTTTGAAAAGCTATTGGCAGCGAATTATATAGATTCATTATATATATAAAGCAATATTTCTCGTGATTAATATTGTTCATTCTTTCTCTGTTAAGGAGCTTATCGTTACCTTGTGTATCCTCAAAAACTAAATTATTTAACAATATTATAACTTTTTAAATATACAGCTCCACCCTAGCAATATTTTATTTAATTTTAACATTTTCCATATCTGGATATTCAATAAAACGATAAATACATCAGAAACGAAAAACACTTGTTTGCCGGATACTATCGGGCTGAAACACACGCTCATTTTACGATTTCTGTATGATTGCTTGTGTGATTATAATGTATAACTTGAATAGAACTTCATAGATTTTCAACATCATTTCAGTGACAAAAAGCTATATTGACTTATGCTATATTCTATATCTTATATCTTATGCTATAATATAAGGATGACCAAAGAAGCCGAGTCGAGGCTAAGTTTAAAATAAATCCAACTATTCACATAACAGAAAGTTTATTTTCTTGTGTTTGATTTTACGCGAGTATTGTAAAATAAGTTTCTTGTTGTGGAAAAGGTACCGTATTGAGCTCATGATTGCATTACATTTTTGTTTTAAATAATATAGGACAACTTACTAGCTGATTATAGATTTTCAGTCGGCCAGCGTTAACTGTATTTTGATATTTATAAATAAAACTTATAGAATATAAACAACGCTCACATTGGACTGTATAAAGTAACAAACGGGCTGTTTAGAAATAAAAGACTTTTAAACGGATTTTAAACGCGATTATACATTATATTATTGGGGTCACGCACAACGCTCGCTGCAAAGTGTTCGAAACGTCGGATTAATAATATAATGAATAAATCGCGTTTAAAATCCGTTTAAAAGTCTTTTATTTCTAAACAGAACGTTTACTTTTAATACAAAAGGCCATTTGTAAGTTTATACAGTCCAATGTGAGCGTTGTTTATGTTCTATAAGTTTCCATTTATAAATATCAAAATACAGTTAACGCTGGCCGACTGAAAATCTATAATCAGTTAGTAAGTTGTCCTATATTATTTAAAATAAAAATGTAATTCAATCACAAGCTCAATACGGTACCTTTTCCACAACAAGAAACTTTTTCTCACAAACAAGAAATGACTTTAGCACAAAATAAATTAGAATTAATCACTTCCACGATCCATCCATTGCACAAGTAACGAACAATATTCCATTTTGTTTTCAGAACAATTCAAGAACTTCAAAGTATCTACTATTCGACCATGGTGAAAGCAAGAAAGTACGTAGTAAATAAAAATTTTCAAGGAGTTCCAAAACGCGAGGATTTTGATCTCGTAGAATATGAACTCCCTCCACTTAAAGAAGGAGAATTTCTTGTTAAAGCTGAATGGATAAGTGTTGATCCGTATCTCCGGTTCTTGAATTCAAAGATGCTGGCACCGTATGACCAATTCGGATTTCAAATTGGAACAGTTCAGGAGTCAAGGAATCCTTCTTACCCTGTTGGGACACA
>NC_052116.1:6943488-6951597 GCF_012273895.1 Zerene cesonia | reverse complement strand
ATGTTGGAGGAGAAATAAGTAGCATCATTATCGGAAAAATGAACAAGAATGGAAGAGTTGCTGTGTGCGGTAGTATAAGCGCATATAACGAGGATCCAGCAAAAATGCCCAAAGTGACAGTTCTACAGCCCACTATTGTATTCAAAGAACTGAAAATTGAAGGCTTCATTGTGTCTCGTTGGTCTCAGCCAAAAGATAAATGGCCAGAGGCGTTCTCTGATCTGGTGCAGTGGATCAAGAAAGGACAGCTTAAAGCAAGAAGCCATGTAACAGAAGGTTTTGATAACATTTATGATACGTTTATTGGAATGCTTGCAGGAGAAAATACTGGGAAAGCTGTTGTTAAAATATAACATTCCTATTAATTTTTTTTTTTATTTATTTTTAATTCTCCGCTTATATATTCGATATAATGTATATGTTCGATTATTCCATAATCGATTAGTATGAGTAAATAAAAATAAGTATAAAATAATAATTGTTTATAAAAATGTATCTACAGAATTTATGTAGTAAGTAAGTTGTAAAGGAAGGGAAGAAACCTTTATACACTAGTGTTATGAAACATTTGTTCTTAAATATATGTAACATATAATTTATGTTAATTATACATTTTTTCGTCCTTGGGACAAAAATTAATAATTCGAGTAAATATGTTATTTAATCAGACTAGTAGGATGTTTTTCAGTCAATCAAGCTAAAACTACTGAACAGATTTTGATGAAATTTTGTAAAGAGACAGGGTATGCTGACTTGGGTGAAAAGATACTTTTCATCCCGATTAAATGCACCCTTGGGTAAAAACAGGAATATTGATATCCGAGTCGAGCATCTAGTAAATAATAATAACAAAAATTTATATTGCGAAAGAAAAGAAACAATAATTAAATAAGACTTCTTAAAATTTATAAACCATAACCCAAACACATAACGTTTCCAAATCAAAACAATACACTGACTATAATCTAAATCTGTATTAAAAATCATCGTGAGATGGATATTGCATACTCATACAGTCGTTTTTTTTTTGCAAGTTTACATCTATATAGCAAAATTATAAATAAAGATAACAGCTTTGTTTATCAACTAGCAAGAATAACGAGATAATTAATTGCATACGAAAAATAATCATTAATTATATAAAAATGAGCTTGACTTTTTTTTCACCGAAATACATAAAAAACCTCACCTCTAACCGTTTAGACGTTTGACCCCGAATATCTTTTGTAGCATCCATGGAACCGATGGAGACCTGCCTTTTGACATATTATGTCTAACGGTGATTTCAGCGTGTCTCCGCCAATATCTAGCTTATTAATATTTTTTGGTATTTCAAATGTCTCTTTTAACTAGTAACAAAATAAAGAATGCATTTCAACCAAAAACTAAGTTCATTTGATAAGTATATACTCCGCACTGACACTCCGACCTTTTAATCACCCATTAGTAGCAATTTAATTGACATTTTTATGGCTTTCCTTTTTAGAGGTAATACATAAGGGGTAAAGAGAATAAATATTGTTAAATCTCTCCATGACTATTGTCCATGTTAAAACAGTTTCTCGTTATTGTCTACGCATGCTTTCAAAATTCAAAAAGTAATATTTAACCCGATTCGTCCAGTGGTTCGGGCTGTGCGTTGATAGATCACTATGTCAGTCAGTCACCTTTGAGTTATATATATTTAGATTATTGCACACTTTCGTATCCTTAAAAATCTTATTACATAAATTGTTTTAATTTCCCTCCCATCCCCGCTTAGTGTGCTCCACAACAGCTCATTGGCTAACACATACATGCATAACGTATGTGAACAGTTATCTTTGGGTAAAGGATAGACGTAACAATGACATCGTACATAAAGCAAGGATTAGCATCGAATATTGTTAGTCATTGAAATAGCCTTAATGTGAGCACTTACGTAGGTGAGAAGTTAATCAAGAGAATTGAAGTTTATATCATTTGTCATCGTGAACAGTCGATACAGCGCTTTTTTGAGGTTAGTCAATTTATTACGATTTTTCTTTTAATACGCTTTGTCGGAGTGTTATTATTTTTGTATATTTTTTTAAATAATTTGGTGTAACAAATTTTACAAAGCTATTGGCAGCGAATTATATAGATTCATTATATATAGAAAGCAATATTTCTCGTGATTAATATTGTTCATTCTTTCTCTGTTAAGGACTTATCGTTACCTTGTGTATCCTCAAAAACTAAATTATTTAACAAAATATTATAACTTTTAAATATACAGCTCCACCTTAGCAATATTTTTTTTAATTTTAACATTTTCCATATATTGATATTCAATAAAACGATAAATACATCAGAAACGAAAAACACTTGTTTGCCGGATAATATCAGGCTGAAACACACGCTCATTGTATGATTTCTGTAGTTGATTGCTTGTGTGATTTAATGTTTAACTTGAATAGAACTTCATATTTTCAATATTATTTCAGTGACAAAAAGCTTTATTGACTTATGCTATATTCTATATCTTATATCTTATGCTATAATATAAGGATGACCAAAGAAGCCGAGTCGAGGCTAAGCTTAAAATAAATCAAACTATTAAACATGAAACCTTATATATGAATTTAATTTCAAAGTACTGAGTGCATCTTCAATAGCATTAAAATAATGCAAACAAGAAAAAAAAATAATCACAGAACGTTTACTTTTAATACAAAAGGCCGTTAGTAAGTTTATACAGTCCAATGTGAGCGTTGTTAAAATTCTTCAAGTTTCCATTTATTAATATCAAAATACAGTTAACGCTGGCCGACTGAAAAGCTATAATCAGCTATTAAGTCGTCCTATATTGTTAAAAATATGTAGGTATATCAATCACAAGCTCAATAAGGTACCTTTTCCACAACAAAAAACTTTTTCTCACAAACCAGAAATGTCTTTACCACAAAATAAATTAGAATTAATCACTTCCACGATCCATCCATTGCACAAGTAACGAACAATATTCCATTGTTTTCAGAATAATTCAAGAACTTCAAAGTATCTACTATTCCACCATGGTGAAAGCAAGAAAGTACGTAGCAAATAAAGATTTTCAAGGAGTTCCAAAACGCGAGGATTTTGATCTTGTAGAATATGAACTCCCTCCACTCAAAGAAGGAGAATTTCTTGTTAAAGCTGAATGGATAAGTGTTGATCCGTATCTCCGGTTCTTGAATTCGAAGATTCCGGCACCGTATGACCAATTCGGATTTCAAATTGGAACAGTTCAGGAGTCAAGGAATCCTTCTTACCCTGTTGGGACACAAGTTGTAACTCACGAAGGATGGTGCGATTACAGTAACGCTAAAGAAACAGATGACCCATTGGCAAAGGTATACAAACTTCCTGATTTACAAGGATTGCCCACTGAACTTGCTCTCGGTGTTATTGGAATGCCTGGTGTGACTGCTTACTTCGGTTTCCTCGAAATCTGCCAACCCAAAGCTGGCGAGACTGTTGTAGTAACGGGAGCCGCTGGGGCTGTCGGATCCGTCGTAGGTCAAATAGCTAAGATTAAGGGCTGCAGAGTGATTGGATTAGCTGGTTCAGATGACAAAGTGCAGTGGTTGGAGAAGGACTTAGGATTCGATAAAGCAATTAATTATAAAACAGCTGATATACATAAAGCCCTTGCAGAAGCGGCTCCAAACGGCATTGATTGTTATTTTGACAATGTTGGAGGAGAAATAAGTAGCATCATTATCGGAAAAATGAATCAGTATGGAAGAGTTGCTGCGTGCGGTAGTATAAGCGCATATAACGAGGATCCAACAAAAATGCCCAAAGCGACAGTTCTACAGCCCACTATTATACTTAAAGAACTGAAAATTGAAGGTTTCCATGTGTCTCGTTGGTCTCAGCCAAAGGACAGATGGCCAGAGGCATTCTCTGATCTTGTGCAGTGGATCAAAAATGGACAGATTGAAGTAAGAAGCCACGTGACAGAAGGTTTTGATAACATTTACGACGCATTTATTGGAATGCTTGCAGGAGAAAATACTGGGAAAGCTGTTGTTAAAATATAACATTCCTATTAATTTTTTATTTTATTGATTATTGATTCTACGATTACATATTCGATTTGTATGAGTAAATGAAAATAAGTATAAAATAATAACTGTTTATAAAAATGTATATACAAAATTTATGTAAGTAAATTGTAAGGGAAGGGAAGAAACCTATATACACTAGTGTTATGAAACATTTTCTCATAAATATATGTAACGTATAATTTATGGTAATTATACATTTTTTCGTCCTTGGGACAAAAATTAATAATTAAAGTAAATATGTTATTTTAATCACACTAATATTATAAATGCGAAAGTTTGTTTGTCTGTCAATCACGCTAAAACTACTCAACGGATTTTGATGAAATTTTGTAAAGAGACAGGGTATGCTGACTTGGGTGAAAATATACTTTTCATCCCGATTAAATGCTCCCTTGGGAAAAAACAGGAATATTGATATCCGAGCGAAGCCGAGTCGAGCATCTTGTAAATAATGATAACAAAAATTTATATTGCGAAAGAAAACAAATTATAATAAGATGAAACTTCTTAAAATTTACATAACCCAAACACATAAAGTTTACAAAACTTAAACAATACAATACAATTGAATGTGGTAGTCGAGCACGCTTCGGCACGAATTTGGCCAGCTCGCACCGGGGAAGTACCACACCCCCACAGAAAACCGGCGTGAAATAGCATTCTGCTGTGTTTCGTTCGGTGAGTGGGGGAGCCGGAGGACCATATCTTTCTCCTTACCCTTCCCAGTCCTTTCCTTTATTCCTATCGCCAATCCTTTCTAAATCCCTTCCCAAAAAGTCGGCAATCCATTTGTAGAGGCGTAAGGTCTGCAATGGACCTTATGCCTCTCCAAATGTTCATGGGCGGTGGTAGCGCTTACCATAAGGCTCCTCCCACTCCATAAGGCCGCTCCCCACCAGCTCCATTTCCGACTGTAACATAAAAAAAAAATACACTGACGATAATCTAAATCTATATTAAATATCATCGTGAAATGGATATTGCATACTCATACAGTCGTTTTTTTTTTCTTTTGCAAGTTTACATCTATATAGCAAAATTATAAATAAAGATAACAACTTTATCAACTAGCAAGAATAACGAGATAATTAATTGCATACGAAAAATAATCAATATTTATATAAAAATGGTCATGCCTTTCTTTCACTGAAATACATAAAAAACCTCACCTCTAACCGTTTAGACGTTTGACCCCGAATACCTTTTGTAGCACTCATGGAACCGATGGACGGTGATTAATTAACGGTGATTTCAGCGCGTCTCCGCCAATATCTATCAGCTTATTAATATTTTTTGGTATTTCTAATGTCTCTTTTAACTAGTAACTAACAAATTAGAGACTGCATTTCAACCAAAACTAAGTACATTTATTATTACATTGGTTGTGTATATACTCCGCACTGACACTCCGAGCTCTATTTAGTTTTCGAAATATTACCTTCTTATCATTTCAGTTTCAGTAGCATTTAATTGACATTTTTATGGCTTTCCTTGTTAGAGGTAATATATAAGGGAGTAAAGAGAATTAATATTTTTAAATCTCTCCATGCCAATTGTCCATGTTTAAACAGTTTCTCGTTATAGTCTACGCAAGCTTTCAAAATTCAAAAAGTAATATTTAACCCGATTCGTCCAGTGGTTGATAGATCACTATGTCAGTCATTGAGTTATATATATTTAGATTATTGCACACTTTCGTATCCTTAAAACTCTTATTATATAAATTGTTTTAATTCCCCTCCCAACCCCGCTTAGTGTGCTCCACAACAGCTCATTGGCTAACACATACATGCATAACGTATGTGAACAGTTATCTTTGGGCAAATGATAGACGTAACAATGACATCGTACATAAAGCAAGGATTATCATCGAATATTGTTAGTTAATGAAGTAGCCTTAATGTGAGCACTTACGTAGGTGAGTAGTTAATCAAGAGAATTGAAGTTTATATCATTTGTCATCGTGAACAGTCGATACAGCGCTTTTTTGAGGTTATTCAATTCATTACGATTTTTCTTTTAATACGCTTTGTCGGAGTGTTATTACTTTTGTTTATTTTTTTAAATAATTTGGTGGAACAAATTTTGCAAAGCTATTGGCATCGAATTATATCGATATATTATATATATAAAGCAATATTTCTCATGATTATTATTGTTCATTCTTTCTGTTAAGGAGCTTATCGTTACCTTGTGTATCCTCAAAAACTAAATTATTTTACAATATTATAATTTTTTAAAGATAAAGCTCCACCTTAGCAATATTTTATTTTATTTTTAAAATTTTACAAATCTGGATATTCAATAAAACGGTAAATACATCAGAAACGATGTATTGTGGGATTCGAGCACGCTTCGGCACGAATTGGGCCCGCTCGCACCGGGGAAGTACCACACCCCCACAGAAAACCGGCGTGAAATAGTGGCATGCCACTGTGTTTCGTACGGTGAGTGGGGGAGCCGGAGGCCTGTTTCCTTTTCCTCACCCGTCCCAGTCCATTACTTCTTTCCAGTCGTTAATCCATTCCTTTTCCCTTACCCCAAAAAAGCGGGCAGCGCATTCGCAGAGGCCCTACCTTTGCGAATGTTTATGGGCGGAGGTGATCGCTTACCATCAGGTGAACCACCAGCTCAGTTGCCCGCTATGACATTAAAAAAAAAAAAAAAAAAAAAAAAAACGAAAAACACTTGTTTGCCGGATACTATCGGGCTGAAACACACGCTCATTGTATGATTTCTGTATGATTCTATATTAAACATGAAACCTTATATATGAATTTAATTTCAAAGTACTGAGTGCATCTTCAATAGCAATAAAATAATGCAAACAAGAAAAAGAAAATAATCACAGAACGTTTACTTTTAATAGAAAAGGCCGTTTGCAAGTTTATACAGTCCAATGTGAGCGTTGTTTATATTCTTCAAGTTTCCATTTATTAATATCAAAATACAGTTAACGCTTGCCGACTGAAAAGCTATAATCAGCTTTTAAGTCGTCCTATATTGTTAAAAAAATGTAGGTATATCAATCACAATCTCAATACGGTACCTTTTCCACAACAAGAAACTTTCTTTCACAAACAAGAAATGTCTTTAGCACAAAATAGATTAGAATTAATCACTTCTACGATCCATTCATAGCACAAGTAACGAACAATATTCCATTGTTTTCAGGACAGTTCAAGAACTTCAAAATATCTACTATTCGACCATGGTGAAAGCAAGGAAGTACGTAGTAAATAAAAATTTTCAAGGAGTTCCAAAACGCGAGGATTTTGATCTTGTAGAATATGAACTCCCTCCACTCAAAGAAGGAGAATTTCTTGTTAAAGCTGAATGGATAAGTGTTGACCCGTATCTCCGTTTCTTGAATTCAAAGATTCCGGCACCGTATGACCAATTCGGATTTCAAATTGGAACAGTTCAGGAGTCAAGGAATCCTTCTTACCCTGTTGGGACACAAGTTGTAACTCACGAAGGATGGTGCGATTACAGTAACGCTAAAGAAACAGATGACCCATTTGCAAAGGTATATAAACTTCCTGATTTACAAGGATTGCCCACTGAACTTGCTCTTGGTGTTATTGGATTGCCTGGTGTGACTTCTTACTTCGGTTTGCTCGAAATTTGCCAACCCAAAGCTGGCGAGACTGTTGTAGTAACGGGAGCGGCTGGGGCTGTCGGATCCGTCGTAGGTCAAATAGCTAAGATTAAGGGCTGCAGAGTGATTGGATTAGCTGGTTCAGATGACAAAGTGCAGTGGTTGGAGAAAGACTTAGGATTCGATAAAGCAATTAATTATAAAACAGCTGATATACATAAAGCCCTTGCAGAAGCGGCTCCAAACGGCATTGATTGTTATTTTGACAACGTCTGAGGGGAAATAAGTAGCATCATTATCGGAAAAATGAATCAGTATGGAAGAGTTGCCGCGTGCGGTAGTATAAGCGTATATAACGGATCCAGCAAAAATGCCCAAAGCGACAGTTCTACAGCCCACTATTATACTTAAAGAACTGAAAATTGAAGGTTTCCA
>NC_052116.1:6939934-6942488 GCF_012273895.1 Zerene cesonia | reverse complement strand
TAGCCTCGACTCGGCTTCTTTGGTCATCCTTATATTATAGCATAAGATATAAGATATAGAATATAGCATAAGTCAATAAAGCTTTTTGTCACTGAAATAATATTGAAAATATGAAGTTCTATTCAAGTTAAACATTAAATCACACAAGCAATCAACTACAGAAATCATACAATGAACGTGTGTTTCAGCCCGATAGTATCCGGCAAACAAGTGTTTTTCGTTTCTGATGTATTTATCGTTTTATTGAATATCAATATATGGAAAATGTTAAAATTAAAAAAAATATTGCTAAGGTGGAGCTGTATATTTAAAAGTTATAATATTTTGTTAAATAATTTAGTTTTTGAGGATACACAAGGTAACGATAAGTCCTTAACAGAGAAAGAATGAACAATATTAATCACGAGAAATATTGCTTTATATCTATATATAATGAATCTATATAATTCGCTGCCAATAGCTTTTCAAAATATGTTACACCAAATTATTAAAAAGAAAAATACCCAAAAATAATAACACTCCGACAAAGCGTATTAAAAAAAATCGTAATGAATTGACTAACCTCAATAAAGCACTGTATCGACTGTTCACGATGACATATAAACTTCAATTCTCTTGATTAACTTCTCACCTACGTAAGTGCTCACATTAAGGCTATTTCAATGACTAACAATATTTGATGATAATCCTTGCTTTATGTACGATGTCATTGTTACGTCTATCCTTTACCCAAAGATAACTGTTCACATACGTTATGCATGTATGTGTTAGCCAATGAGCTGTTGTGGAGCACACTAAGCGGGGATGGGAGGGGAATTAAAACAATTTATATAATAAGATTTTTAAGGATACGAAAGTGTGGAATAATCTAAATATATATAACTCAAAGGTGACTGACTGACACGGTGATCTATCAACGCACAGCCCAAACCACTGGACGGATCGGGTTAAATATTACTTTTTGAATTTTGAAAGCATGCGTAGACAATAACGAGAAACTGTTTTAACATGGACAATAGTCATGGAGAGATTTAACAATATTTATTCTCTTTACCCCTTATGTATTACCTCTAAGAAGAAAAGCCATAAAAATGTCAATTAAATGCTACTAATGGGTGATCAAAAGGTAATATTTCGAAGACAAATAGAGCTCGGAGTGTCAGTGCGGAGTATATACTTATCAAATGAACTTAGTTTTTGGTTGAAATGCATTCTATATTTTGTTACTAGTTAAAAGAGACATTTGAAATACCAAAAAATATTAATAAGCTAGATATTGGGGGAGACGCGCTGAAATCACCGTTAGACTTAATATGTCAAAAGGCAAAGTCTCCATCGGTTCCATGGATGCTACAAAAGGTATTCGGGGTCAAACGTGTAAACGGTTAGAGGTAAGGTTTTTTATCCTATTTCAGCAAAAGAAACGTCCTGACCATTTTTATATAATTAATGGTTGTTTTTCGTATGCAATTAATTATCTCGTTATTCTTGCTAGTTGATTAAGCTGTTATCTTTATTTATAATTTTGCTATATAGATGTAAACTTGCAAAAAAAAAAAAACGACTGTATGAGTATGCAATTGAAATTCACGATGATTTTTAATACAGATTTAGATTATAGTCAGTGTATTGTTTTGATTTGGAAACGTTATTTACTTAATTATTGTTTCTTTTCTTTCGCAATATAAATTTTTGTTATTATTATTTACTAGATGCTCGACTCGGCTTCGCCCGGATATCAATATTCCTGTTTTTTCCCAAGGGAGCATTTAATCGGGATGAAAAGTATCTTTTCACCCAAGTCAGCATTCCCTGTCTCTTTACAAAATTTCATCAAAATCTGTTCGGTAGCTTTAGCTTGATTGACAGAAAAACATCCTACTAGTCTGATTAAATAACATATTTACTTGAATTATTAATTTTTGTCCCAAGGACGAAAAAATTTATAATTAACATTAATTATATGTTATATATATTCATGATCAAATGATTCATAACACTGGTGTATAAAGGTTTCTTCCCTTCCTTTACAACTTACTTACTACATAAATTTTGTAGATACATTTTTATAAACAATTATTATTTTATACTTATTTTTATTTACTCATACAAATCGATTATGGAATAATCGAACATATACATTATATCGAATATATAAGCGGAGAATTAAAAATCAATAAAATAAAAAATTTATTGGAATGTTATATTTTAACAACAGCTTTCCCAGTATTTTCTCCTGCAAGCATTCCAATAAACGTATCATAAATGTTATCAAAACCTTCTGTTACATGGCTTCTTGCTTTAAGCTGTCCTTTCTTGATCCACTGCACCAGATCAGAGAACGCCTCTGGCCATTTATCTTTTGGCTGAGACCAACGAGACACAATGAAGCCTTCAATTTTCAGTTCTTTGAATACAATAGTGGGCTGTAGAACTGTCACTTTGGGCATTTTTGCTGGATCCTCGTTATATGCGCTTATACTACCGCACACAGCAACTCTTCCATTCTTGTTCATTTTTCCGATAATGATGCTACTTATTTCTCCTCCAACAT
>NC_052116.1:6897959-6938934 GCF_012273895.1 Zerene cesonia | reverse complement strand
GTCATCTGTTTCTTTAACGTTACTGTAATCGCACCATCCTTCGTGAGTTACAACTTGCGTCCCAATAGGATAGGAAGGGTTCCTTGACTCTTGAACTGTTCCAATTTGAAATCCGAATTGGTCATAAGGTACTGGCACCGTTGAATTAAAGAAACGGAGATACGGATCAACACTTATCCATTCAGTTTTGACAAGAAATTCACCTTCTTTGAGTGGAGGGAGTTCAAATTCTACAAGATCAAAATCGTCGCGTTTTAGCACTCCTTGAAAATGTTTATTGACTACATATTTTCTTGCTTTAACCATTGTGAATTCTTTGATATTCTTGAACTGCTCTCCTTTTCTGAAAGCAATTGAACATTTTAAAAATACGATGTTTATTTAATGGATAGAACATGTATGTTATTTTTTTCTTAAGAAGAGAATTATTGAAATGTACCTATGTTATGTCTACAGATAATAACTGCCTGGTATCAATTTAAATTATTTTTAATTAATCAGTTTTTAAATTATTATAACATTGCGGCCATCAAGAAAAGAGCGTATATGTCACTGAAAGGTCGGCAAAACACCTGTAACAGTGTAACCTCCAGTGTTACAAGTGTTTATGGGCGGTGGTGACCACTTAACATCAGGTGGCCCATCTGCTCCTTTGCTTGCTCTGCCATAAAAACAAAATACCGACAAAAGCCTATAATATTTAATAACAGAGAGGCTGACGATTATTAAACTTATATAGGCCATTTATGAGTTTTATTTGATAACTCTATTTCAAATGTTAATAATAAGCAGTTCTATAATACATGTTCATATCTACGAAATAAAACTTTTAAGCCTCATTTTATTGTTGAAGCAGCAACTATGAACTCATAAATTTACCTCGATATAGTTAAGACTTATTTCGTAACATGACAATTAATAATACCGGTTTTTAACTAGTCTATGGTGGGTGTCCTGTGTACATTATTCGAGCGTTTTTATGTTATATTCCTTAAGTTTTTGCGAATGTACTACTGGTAAAAGTTCAGTACATTCTATTCGAAAAACATAGTCATTCTCTCAGTATTCTAAATAGAAACATATTCACTGGTCAGGTACCTACGTTACAGATAATTTAGTGACGTAAAAAAGTATCATAATACTATATAGGCATAACATGTTGTCCCAATTACTGTTATGACAATGTTGTCCTTTTTTATTGAAAGATGTATTTACAGAAGGGTTATCTTTATAAAATGTATTCTTGATTATTAAAATTTTTGTTAATAAACCAACGGGCGAAAGCACGTATTTCCTTAGTTTATAACGTTATTCCGGTACAACAGCTACTTCACTGGCAAGCATCACTAAAATCCGCTCCGTGGCTTACACGTGAAAGAGTAGATAAAAAAAAATACGTCCCTGATTTCTTTCGAACTTACTCATATAAGGAGGATTTATTTCTTTAAATCAGGCATATCACACTTACCTTTTAATATTAATTAATTAGATATTTTGTCACTTTTTATTTACTATGTTAATATTGTGTTTCTCTTTATACAGTAATGACCGTCCCTCTTGAGTTTTGGTTAACAACTCCTAGTTATAAAGCAAAACAAACTACTTAATATATTTAAACGTAGGTATGTTAAACCGGCGTACGTCTCAAGGACAAATAATTTTGATGTGCGTGTTTTTTTTATTAGGTACTATGATCACATAACATAAAATCTCTTGGACTAAGACTAAAAAAAATTTTTAAAAGGCTAACAGATTTTGACTCCATCTCAAAATGATGATATTCATCTGTTCAATTTTTTCAACAAGTCGTCATATATTTTTTTTATATGATAGTTTGGATAATAATAACTGGTTTAATAAAAAACATATCGTTCTTGAATATCTGAACTGCTTAAAGATTTTTTATGATAGAAAAAGAAAATTTTCTGTCAAAATTTCATGAACTTCATCAAATTGAAAAGCGTAGTAAAATTACACAAGCTAATCACTAAATATCAACAATGGCTAGTGGAGATTCACCAGACGTACCGAAACATATGAGCTATGCACAATCTAAAATACCATTTATTGGCGCTTTCGTCGATTACCTAAGTACAAGTTTCGAATACATAAGGAGTAAAACATTCTATCGGGCGGAGAGATTGCAGACCAGTTCAAAGCAAACATTATCAGCTACGTTTGTCGCGTTTGTTTGCTTTTGCTTAGGAATGGTGAGCAATGTGAAGTTCGAAGTTGTGACGTTTGACGAGGAGCCGTTGGCGAATGACTTGCACTTTATGGTCATGAGCAAGGACGATAAACTCTATATAGATGATATTGATGTTTCCAGTGAGTAAATATTCTGTACAATTTACATATTTTGTTAGTATCACGCTATTGTTAATTAAGTCCTTTGCAATTGAAAGTTTAGCCATGATAAGCAAAAATATGTATAAAACGAGGAGGATGTATTTATGTACACAAGGAATTATGTTTGAGTACATTATACTTTTTCATTTCTTCAGGAGTGATGTGGTGCATCGAAGCTTCTGACGCACTTGTTATAATGTTCAGTACGTTATTAATATGGAACTCACCAAACGTGGTAAATGGCCAAATAGATCTTGAGCGTATTTTGAATCCGTGTATGGGAAAAATGTAATTTTAATTGATTTTTGTAATCTATCCCTTAATTAAATTCCTGATTTTATTAAGTGTAAGGAAATTTTAAGGTATATACTGAGTGTGCATTTGTTAACTTAGATCACTACACAAAGAAAGTTATATGTTAGAGGTTAAATTTAAATTTCTTCCAGCGATCTCCTCTAAGTGAATATCTATTTCTGCCGTGGCTAGGTGCTACGATGCGCGGACTGTGCCTGAGACAGGCGCCCACCGCTGGCGCTTTGATTTACACAATGAGCGTGGTCAATGGATGCATCAACCCTTTATTTTTGACGGCTTTTTCTTTCTTGTTCTGTTAGTTGTTTGCATATTTCTGTATAATATGTATATTTCAGTAGTGGATTAACCACGAAACAAAAAGTTGTAGATTTTAGTAGGGCTTCCAAAAGTTAAGCATGTTTTACTCAATGAAAGTGGAGGTTCTCTGTTCGACGGCATTTTTTTGATGATTTTGATGAAATTATTTTTTTTATTTGATACCAGCTTGTGGTCCCAATAAAATTTTGTCTAGTTTTGACTATTTGCAGGCGGTTTACTTTTTCATATAATTAAAATTTATAATAATAAAAAATATGATAGTTGTATATTATTTTCGGTTGTCAGTGCTCGAAGCTCGTCTATGGTTAGAGATGGCCCGGCTGGTCAGTTTGCGATGGCAGCGCCGTGACCATGTGGATATTAGCGGGCCCGCGCACTATGAAGTGGAGACTTTATGGAGTAATGACGATGTACAGAGTGTTGAAGTTGGCAACTTTGTTTATTGATTTGTTCCTTTTTTAAATTTGATAGCTCCATTGTGTTTTTTAATTCATTATTGATGTTTCCCTCTTAGATTTTATAGCATTTTTTATGTTTATGTGTATAAATCTTTGTATGCTACAAATGTGCTCTTATAAATTGTTACTGGTTTAAATAAAACCTTCAAAGTGTGATTTTTCTTTCTTTTGTGATTGTTAAATTTCTACATTTCAGCAATATTAGAATCTCTATTGGCTGCATGTATCTTTGTTATTACATAACATGGGTTGTAACGTCAATATATTTTAACTATAATCTTTTGTCGGCATAACCGCCTCCTTGGTTCAGTGGTTAACGCGTGAGCGTAGAACCGCGGGGTCTTGGGTTAGAACCCCGGTGGGGACGCACAAAAATGTCTCAGTCTGGCAGGACACAGAAGGCTGATCACCTATTTGCCCATAAAGAAAATCGATCAGTGAGATGAATATCATCTGCCCCATACTCCACTAGGGGACATGGGACTTCACTTTTCTTGTCGGCAGGCAACTGTGCCATAGTTTGATATGGTCATATTGGCATATTAATAAAACACATGATTTGTCAAATTATTTATTTCAAATGAATTTGTATATATAACTATTTAAAAACCGATAATAACTAACAATACAAACTTAATGTTAATATACAATTAAAGCACAATTACCAAATGCACGATTATAATTATCCCAACAATATAAAAGAGTTATATACAAATAATAATATTAATAAATCAGGTACTGTAAAGGGAGATATATTAATAAACCAGGTACTATAAAATTTTAACAAAAATGAGGGTAATTTTAACAAAGAGGATGTGGACGGATCTCGCTTGTACGATAAAATAGTTTTTTTTTATATATTTAATAGGATAACATCGTTCTATAAGTTGTATAATGAGAGTTTCTGTAAAGAGTACGGACGTAGTAAGAATTTCCATATATTTATCCGAATAAATGCGTATAAAATTACATAGGAAAAAGTTCCTGCAAGGAATTTTGGGATTCCTCTATCGAGTAGTTGTATAGTATATAGGTTAGGAGGTCGGACACATTAAATTATAATTTAAATATCTTAACCTATTTGAACTCCTAAAACCACACTCTGGCTACGCCCGAAGAGTAATAAAAAGATGAAACCATAACACCAGCTTTTCATGGATAAAGTTGCTTTTAATAGAAACAGATTTTACATAGTTATGATATGATTGTAGTTAATTCTAAGTGATAAATAATGTATATAGTAGATAGTAATGCTAAGTGATAAATACATATTTTTACCAAACGCTACATTTCTGTACAGGATTCATAGGAGAGCCTGGTGGGCAATTGAATTCCCTCGCAAAATCCTTAGAATTAGATAGAGTGCCGATAACTCGGAACCGTCCCGGAGAGTGGACGGCCGTCTTTAGTTTGTTTCGCATTGCTTCAGGACGCATTGCACCGCACCATACCTGCGGTTATCGTGCAGAGGATTTCGTTAGAAGGATTTATTACACTCATCTACATGTCAACTAATGAGAAATTTGAATTTTGATGAAAGGGGCACCCCACGCCATCTATTACACACGCCCTTAGGCACATGAAACCGAAAGAGTAGAAGAAATTCGATTACTGTGGCAGGATCACGGGCGGCCGAGAGGCTAGACGTTGCTATAGTTAGGCAAGAAACGCAGGTTCGAATCCTGCCTCGTGATCAAATTTTTTCTATTCTTTCAAAATTTCTCATTTATAAAGCATTTCAATGCTATAAAACTAAAAATTAAAATGTCAAACATTGAAAAAACCGTATGTTATAGCAAGATTTTTGATGTTAAAATAAGTTTATTTATTAACCCACTCTGAGATTTAATCAAATCTTAAAAACAGTTCTTGTACAATTGTATTAATCATCAAAATTAAGGATATACCAACATCACTTCTAGAGCTCCCCATATTTGATAGAGCCGGCAACATTCCAATACAATCCTTCAGTCAGTTGTGAAGCTGCTACAGTACTTTGGCCCTACATTTCACAAGTTTGAGTTCTTTGCCGATCATGATCTCTACATCTCTATATAAATACATAAAATACCTGATTCCTCAATGACTGTTGTTTATAACTGATGTTTTGCAGCATGTCGTAATTTTAAATTAAGTAAGTGGAACTAGTGATGTTAGTGGCTTTTTCATTATATATTTATAGTATTTAATCTAGCACTATATGACTGAGTCAGTTGTAGAGGGCCAAGTGCTTCCTGAGTCTGTGTTCCCTGACGGATATAATCTGGGGATCTTCAAAAGTAGAATGAACAGGTACCTTCTAGGGAAGCGCGCTCTATCTTAGACTACATCTACGCTAAAACGAACAGTTTGAGTCAATCAAGGAGCTGCGAACAGACTCTCTTTTACCTTACATTTATTTATACAACAAGTTTGAACTCTACATAGAGATGATATATGTATATAGAGATATAGAGCATGTAAAGACATAGATTACCTGAGCAAAATTAAGGAAGAATAACTGCGTGTGCGTGTGATTGAGGCCGGGTAGCGTTTCATCGCTAGCGTCGTGGAGTTTCAGCCAGTGTTGGTACGCGTGGAAGGCTTGTTTCACACCACCGTTGTCTGCTATGTTCTCACCCTGGGATTGAACATGTTTATTGACCATTTTTGGTTGTCTATAGATATAAATAAGTATAATATCCTACTAATATTATAAATGCGAAAGTTTGTAAGGATGTGTGTGTGTGTGTGTGTTTGTTGCTCTTTCACGCAAAAACTACTGAACCGATTGCATTGAAATTTGGTACGTAGATAGCTGGACGACCGGAATAACATATAGACAATTTTTTATCCCGATATTCCTACGGGATACGGACTGACGCGAGTGAAACCGCAGGGCGCAGCTAGTATTTAATAAATCGAACTTGGAATTCATTCATAAGTCGTGATTCTCAAAATGTCTATTGAAAGCTCAAGTTGATCATGGATTTAATAATTTTAAGTATGCAATTATTTTGCACTACAATCTTAACTATGTGTTATATTATAGGACCACCATTATATAATATTTAGTGAGAAAGTAGTGTTTGTCAAGGTAAGATTTCTATAAATTGAAACTTTCACGCGGAGCAACATTGCGTAGGAAACTTATTACAGGAAAAACTTTTTGATAGAAAATATATTTCATTGCAGCTTTGCAGCACCTGAGTATTGACTCCATCCAATTTCATATTCACTTCCGGCACAACATAGTGTCCATACTGATCGATCAAACATTGCGCCCGTCGGTGAAACGCCTCTATCGCTGAGTCGGACCACCATCTATGTAAATTGCCTTCGCAATCGAAAAGACGCCCTTTGTCGTCGAAACCGTGGGTTATCTCATGACCTGAAAGTTAACTTTATTTAACTAATGTAAACATTAATATAAATTGGTGTTACAATTGAATAATTATTATAAATTCGTATGCAAAACAACTATATCAGGCTGACGCACTCACACATTGATACTACATGACGGTTAATTTATCGGTGTTGGTTAGCAGTGTCGGTACACAGGGCCGCACTCACACATGCGTACATATTATGCTAAGGAATAAGAATACGTGATTTACAAAAATTTACGATTTAAAAAAATTTCGATTGTACTAAAAATATAAATCACTGTCACTGTTAAATTACTACGTTGCTTGAAAATAGTTTTGACCAAAAATTACGATTCAACCAAACAGACCAAAATAGAGAACGATTGCCCATATCACACTAATATTATAAATGTAAAGGTTTGTTTGTTTGGATGTTTGTCCGTCATTCACTATGAAACGATTTTGATGAAATTTGTTATATGGACAGTGTATGAGCTGGCTTGGGTTATAGGATACTTTTAATCCCGATTAAATGCTCCCTTGGGATAAGACAGAAATCTTGATATCCGGGCGGAGCCGGGACGAGCGTCTAGTATAAACTAAAGTTAGGTTCTTTCTAGTTTAATGAAATGGTATCTTTATAATTTCTTTTATTGTATCAAGTGTTTAGCATTAATTTTTTCGACAAACTATCGAATAAGTATTTAACCAGAAGTATATTATCTGCACATGTGGATAACATCACCACTGCTTAAAACGGTGAAGGTAAACATCGTGAGGAAACCGGCATGTCCAAGAATCAAAAGTTCGACATGTGACATCTGCCAACCCGCACTTGGCCAGCGTGGTGGATTATGGCCTGAACCCTCATAGGAGGCCTGTGTCCCAGCAGTGGGAACATATATGGGCTGATGATGATGATGATATAATACATTTTTCTGTTTTTGATTTATTGCAGTGAACACATTTACGTGAGCCTTTGTGACGATATATGTACCGAGTTGAGTTTAATTACTAGACTTACTACTACTTACTACATCGACTGTTATTTATGTTTTACTCTGAATTTAACGCGCGCGAAGTCGCGGGATTAAGCTAGGTAAGAATAAAATTCCCCATGAGGCGGGTCGAACCCAAATCATAGTCAATTAGCGGACATATACAAAGGCGAGATTCGAACGCGCTACAAAAACAAATACAAATAAGAACAACAACAACAAGACAACAACTCGCAAACTCACCAATAACAACGCCGATGCCGCCAAAATTTAACGATCTCGGGAAGTGGCGGTGGTAGAACGGCGGCTGCAGGATCCCGGCCGGGAACATTATCTGGTTCTTGTTGCGGCTGTAGTAAGCGTTCACTACCGCGGGCGCGGTGTTCCATAAAGTTTTGTTCACCGGTTGGCCTATACTGTGTTTTCATATAAGGAATTAGGGGATTTACCGTCTTATTGTGACATTATTTATTCTCAATTAAACAACTTTGTTTTTAATCGTTCGTTAACTGGCTTTTAAATATTTTGTTTATGGTAACCCATTGTAAATATACGTTTAATAAAAGTTTTGAACGTGTTTTTTCTTTCAAACGCATGTTCGTCAGATAATTAATTAATGTATATTTATACACAGGTTGTACATAAAACATCTATCATATCAGACGTCACGTCAAAATTCGATCTAATATTTTTACGAATGACAGATTAAAAAGTTAACTAAATTGCGATACATCTAATGAAAATAATTTTCATTTCAGAACAGAATAAATTGTTAAAAATAATTAACAAAAATTCTACATAATTTCTATTCAAACTGAACTATATGCAAAAAGAAATAAAACCGTACCGTGACTGTTCCATTTTCGTCAAATGCTGCAATATATTCAGAATGTTCTCGAAGTATTTGTCCGGGTGTATCCTCACTTCCTTATACCTCTCATCCAGCTCCAGTTTATCGAGGATAAAATCCGGATACCCTATTCGCAGCATCATCGAGTCAACCTTGTGGGCCGCCAGTTTTTTCGTCTCGTCATCTATCCAATTCGTCATGTGCAGTAAATCTCTGAATGATTGCTGGATTTCCCTCGTCATAGTGAGCGTGTCGTTTTTGCTCATTTCGTCGAAGTACTTTCTAACGAACATGGAGCCGAGAGCCATTCCCATGTTCGAGTTCACTTGGGAAATGCAATTTTTCCATCGAGGCGGAGATTGCTCCCGGCCGAATAGTATGAAGTAGAATCTGGAAAATATTTTGTTGTACTGTTTGTTTCCCAAAGATAAATAAATAAAAGTTAGTAAATAAGTATGTGGATCGTAGTGGACGGCTAATCGTTTTGACTTTAAGCAATTTTCGTGCAATAAGCAATTTTGCGCTGTTTATAGTAATTCAAGAGTGAATTGGAAATTTCATGTGATTGAACTATTTGTATGGGCTGCTTGTAGGGAAAAGTGAAGTCCCGTGTCCCCTACTGGGGTATGGGGCAGATGATATACATCTGTTTCACTGATCGATTTATTTTTATAGACAAGCAAGTGATTAGACTTCTGTGTCCTGCCAGACCGAGACTTTTCTTGTGCGTCCCCACCGGGAATCGACCGAATCGACCCCAGGACCGCCGTCTCTACGCTCACGCGTTAACCACTGTACCAAGGAGGCGGTCAGGGGCTTGTAGGGTTTACGGTACACTTTTGTTTGATAGATTAGTATTATTAATATTTTTATGTAATAACATCAGTTAGGGGTATTGAAACAGTTTTTTGATATAAGACAATGATGATTGACGTGATAACGATATTATGGATTGATACAAATTGATAATGTTATGGCGGTTACACCCCGTACTCCGTACGCGGCCTGTGAATGCATACAATACATATTACCTATATATGCAAAGATGGCCTTTTACTGTAAATAAATATTATCATATAAAACGCTGGCTCAGGACGTACTTCTGCCCATACCTACACTATATATAAAGAACTGAAAAGATAATTCTCATAATGAGATTTGATTGATCGGTGTTATAGCCTAATAATGTTTGCATGAATTTTGTGAAGTATAATGACATAAATTATAATATTATCAGCTTTGTCATAGCGATCACTATGACTATAAAAATGTGTAATGATACGCATAAAAACGTTTTTATATCTTAACTGTATGTAATTCCTTATCACGATGTTCTATGGGAAATAGAATTTAAAAAATTGCTTTCATACATTACATACACTATTTTTAATAGATATGACGTTTATTAAACAACTTTTTATGCGTTTTGTTTTATGTTTAAATAAAAAATTACAGATGACATATGAAGATATATACAACGGAAATAACAGGTACATTATCACCAGTGCTTAATACTTAATTATAAAAAACTAGCTGCGCCCTGCGGTTTCAGCCGCGTAAGTCTGTATCCCGTAGGAATAAAAAGATGCCTATATGTTATTCCAGTTGTCCAGCTGTCTACGTACCAAATCTCAATGCAATCGGTTCAGTAGTTTTTGCGTGAAAGAGCAACAAACACACACACATCCTTACAAACTTTCGCATTTATAATATAAGTAGGAAGTAGGATAAACTAAAGTACCTCGAAATTGTCAGCTTTAAAAAAAAATCCTCAAAATCGGTTCACCCTGTCAAGAGTGAGGTAACAAAACAAATAAAATACAGCCACATTGAGAATATCCTTATTTAAGTCGGTTGAAAATAAATAAAAAAAAATCCATCTCACTGTTGCTTAGCGGACTGAAAGCGGTCGTCCAGATTGTTAACTCTGTGCCTCACGAAACGCCACAGCAGATAATTCGCTAAAGTGTTCGGATCCGTCTTCTCTATCAATTGGACCAAGTGCTGTCGAATTGTTGTTTGACTTTTATATGCATATAAATAGACTTGGATGTTGGAGCACGTGATAGGATAGTGATTTTGGAAGAATCGGCTCGGATTTCGTGTGTGGTCCTTGCTGTCATTATTTAAAGGTCATGAAATGTCGGACTTGACAATAGATGTTTTAGTAAGTACCAATAAACATTATACCAATAATACCTGAATGTTTTTATTACATAGTAATAAAAGTAAATCAATTAAATTAAAATGAGCGCGGTTGCAAGCACACGAGTAAAACCGACATAGATAAGATTGGTTATTTCTATATATTTTAACTTTTGTCCTGTATTTTAGGTGACAAACTTTATGTTTAGATAAATTGTTCTTTCTTGTTTGTTGTTGTTTCTTAAGTTCTTTCTTTCTTTCTAAATGAATATATACTTTATCTTATTTATGACTGTAACTTATTTAAGGTGGGCAAAATATCGGTACTAAATTTTTGCGCGTGTAATTTGGCAGGCAATGTGATTATTACTTGATCTTTCTGAATGAATATATACTTTATCTTATTCATGACTATATCTTATTTAAGGCGGGCAAAACATCGGTACTAAATTTTTGCGCGTGTAATTTGGCAGGCAATATGATTATTAAGTACTACAGCTCACTCAAATTACTTTTTTTTATTGGGTTCTTCAATTTAAGTTTCTTTTATACAATTTTTTCTGTCATGATACTACAATTTAAATAGGTAAACTAAAAGTAATAAGAACTTCTCCTTCATAAACTTTAATTTCTAAGATTACTATTTTCTACAAATCGGGTGTCACTGACATTCCTAAGGAAGGAGATATCATTCCAGATTCTAAATAGGATCAAATTGAAACAATCTCCTATGAAAAACAAAAAGAATCATGTCGATCGTTCAAAAACACGCGGAGTTATCAAGTAACAAAATCAAAAAAATAAAATAGTTATACTTTTTAGGATGTCGGTTTAAAACACGTCTTATTATAAATATAAACTAAAATACAAAAAATATTGCGATTAAAAATGCAAAGTGTATACCATAAAATATTATTATTACAGTAATAAGCAAAACTATAACCCCCAACTATAGATTTTTTCATCCTAGCTATTTCTCCTCTCTTGATACGTTAAAATGACATTGAAATTTACCTGCCTAAGAAACAGATAGAAGTAGCAAGAAAAGCACTTACCCGAACATAATTAAGTGCAAAAAGAACAACAGTTTCCTCAGAATGCACAGTCCTATTCATTACGATACACAAATATCTCTTCCAGTCGACTTCGGGAACTAAAGTTTCCAATTTTGCTAGAGTCATTCTCCTGTAAAGTTCGGACACATTTCGTCTGTCTTCCGGTGCTGAGGTTATTTTAGCTAATCTGTTCATAGAAAATCTTTATGAAAATCTAGTCTTGTAAATAAATGATTAAAAAATAGTTAGCGGTACGGTAGGTCTAGGCAGTAGACTATTTATATGCCCCTAAGTGATAAGACTATTTTAGCGGAACCACGTTTAGTAGGTCAGCTAGTAGATCATATAAGTAAAAGACGATAGAAATTGATACAATATGAAGTATATATTATCTATATATGGAGAACTAGCTGCGCCCCGCGGTTTCATCCGCGTAAGTCCGTATCCCGTATAAATATCGGGATAAAAAGTTGCCTATATGATATTCCAGTTGTCCAGCTGCCTACGTATCAAATTTTATTGTAATCGGTTCAGTAGTTTTTGCGGGAAAGAGCAACAAACTCACACACATCCTTACAAACTTTCGCATTTATAATATTATATATACATAATATATAGTATATATTAGTAGGATAGTTGGATAACAGTATTCTTCTTTGCATTTTTAGCTCGAGGTATAAAAATGAAGTTGATTGGTTAAATGTAATGGTTTGATCAATTTTCTACTTATGCTTACTCCATATCAAAATACGATAGTTTACAAAGGATTTAATGAGATAAAAAAAATGCTATGATCGAAAAATTTTTCATTAAAATTTTTATAGGTAATAACTCTTTGACTTACTTAATTTCAAAATCGATAAGCTTGTCTGCACTAGCTTTCACGTATCCAGGTTTTCCTCCAAGTAAAGTTGCAATTTTTATCAAATATGTTTTGTACGCTTCCAAATAAACTCTGTTTGATCCTTGCAGAAAATAATCGCGAGTGGGCAACCCTAGTAGAAATAAAATTCCAAATCAACATTAAGTAAGGTTAACATATAAAAAGATTTTAAGGAATAAATCTTACCTAAACTAGTTTGATCAAATTGGATGACATATTCATCCGAATTCTTAATGTCTGGTCCAACCCACTCAGATATTAATATGTCATTATTGAACAATCGCAATTTAGCCATAAGTTCCAGCCAATCAAAAGCACCAGGAGTCCAGTCAGGTTTTAGAATCGGCCAACCACCAAAAAGATCTAATAAATCTAGAAGTGGTTGTTGTGCCCTCTGTCGTAATATTTCATGATTCATGCATGACTTGAACAAATATCTTGCTTTTGATGTAGCATCACCATGGGCTGGATCGATCATGTTATTTTTCTGTGGCATTCGTTTTATGTGAGATATGACGTCATCAATGCCTTGCCGTCTTTTAACTCGCTTCTTTGTTAGTAATCGCTCTTGTTGCATGATTCCTCGTTCGTAAAGCTTTTTTCTTTTTATTCTGTTAATTCTGTTTACATGATCCGCTTTTCTGTATTCTCTCTTTGAACGACTCTTTCCTTTTTTCTTATTATTAAAGTAATATTCGTGAATGTTATATTTGATTCTAGGTAGAGATTTATCAACGGTCGATATCTTGTTTAAATATCTTCTAATGCGATTTATAATTTCTGATTTATTTCTTTTATCATTTATTTCATAATGACCTTGTTCGTTTGTGGTATCCGAAACGTCATCAGGTTTAGTTAAAATTATATCTATGCGCATACTATTTGCATTTTCACTAGGACATTCTGAAGGATTTAATACTTTTAGAAAACTTTCTTCGAGATCTAAATGTGGGCCCGGATAAAGGGATTCGACGTTATCAGAACTTTTAAATTCAAGTAGATCTTTAAGAACTGCGTCTAGGTTTTCTCTGAGCATTTCAAACGTATCATAACTGTAAATGAATATGTAAATATTGCATTGGATATATTTTTTTAATTTCAGTAATTTTTTTTATGATCTTACCCGGCTTTATCAGCTGGTATAGGATTAAGAGCAGGCCAGTTACCGCAGGCATATTGATAAAAATCATGACAGGGATCGGCTTCAGCATCCATGTATTGCGTCATTATTTTTGCTTGAGTTCTCCTTATTGTGTCGCGGTCACCTTGACCTTTCCAAAATGCATGAATACCTGATAAAATAATTATCTAATTACTTAAAATTCCTTCATTGGGTTCTCTATTGTTTATAATTCACAATTGTTTTAGGTTTGATACGAGGTTATTAAAAACGACATTTTCATTTACATGTTATTTTAAGATTTAACTTAGATTTTGTCTCACGAGATTCACGCTTTAGTGTGAATAAAATATTTCAGTAAAATTAAGCTTTTTCCCATAATTATGATATTAGCAAGATTTCCCACTGTTATAAACTACTTAAATCGTTCATTGGTTCTAGTACAATTCGCATTTTTTATGATAATGTTGACTTGTGATTTCATTTGATTCGGACATGAACTTGACTCATTTTACACGAGGCCACAATTGAATAATGGGTGTGAGCGTAGCACGTAGTACCTATGCATAATCTATTGTCCATTGGAGAAGAACACTTTTTACAAGATTTAGGTACAATCTACCAAAAATTGTTCACATCTTTAAATATGGTGTTGAAAATATGTGTTGATATTCGTTTTTTTCTAAAACTAAAAAAAAAACATACGAAAATCACCATAGAGAAGTTAAAGATTTTAAAGATATTACTAAAAGTAGATTTAAAGTATTTAAATACAGTAACTGCCTCATATTTTATTGTTAGTTAATAAGAAAAAAAAGTAAAACCTGCATATGAACGGACAGGCTTGTATACACGTGCTGCTGAACTCATTTCACCTTCCTCCAACTCGGGCTGCCTACGAACTTGCTCCACATCGTCCAAGGGGCCACGGTCAACGTATAGTTCAGGATGCACTACACTGATGAATAGCGTGATACATAAGACACGTATTTCTATGGCTTAAGATATTAGGGCCGTCAATGTTAGTCTTATAGGAAGTATAAAATAGCAAAAAAACTGTATGTTCATTTTTATCATTTATAAATCAACTTATTTATAATATAATAATTAAAATGCATATAAATCAGCTTTTTTGGGATATGAATTAGACCAGCTGAACACCATAATTCTTTTATCATACCTTTGCAGTTTTCCATCGTCGTCGTATTGGTCGTTTGGATCTTTTTCGTTACTTTCTTCTGTTTCACTGTCATCTTCGTCCTCTTTGGTTTGATCGGAAAGGTATTCTCTAAAAATTACTTGGTTTAAAATTACATTTGGAATTTAGTACAACATAGAATTCAACTTCATTTTTTCTTATTATCCGACTGCACCATGTTATGTAGAATACATGTATTTTTTTCACAGTACCGCTCTATAGGCTTAAAGAATTTCAATTGCTTAATCCCTAACGATTTTAACTAGAGAGATGGCGTCAGTTTAGTCGTTTAAATAAAAGGGTATTATAATATGTTATATTTTCATTTGTTTTCCTTTAAGAGTGGAGTATCAAGTTCATAACCATTTAAGTATATAATTTTTCACGTAACTGGTTACGTGTTTCATTAATAACTACTCGTTTTTATTTATAGTGAGAAGTGAAATGGAACTAACGAGGTGATGTTTTGTTTTGTATTTTAAATTGCAATTCATCAAGCAGTAACAATGCAAAGTAGAAACTTGAATTTATGTTTGTAATTATTCATTAACTTGTTAATTTACCATTCAAGGCGATGCCACTATTATTTTATGGTATGTGATAATTAAAGTTCCAACAATGTACCAAAACAATAATAGATGCAAGATTGAGATATCTGCATATAATTAAATACCGCTGTAAATTCCTACAAAAGCTGTTAGATACATTTGCAGTATAATGAATAATAATATAGGTATTATATACTTATGTATACCTAGTTACGTACGTACCTGTACGTTTGTGATTATTTAGCATTTTTTTATGTCAATAACAGTGCTTGTATTAATTATTGAATAATATTATTATATCCAATAATATATTTAATACTGTGATTATTTTTTTGTATATCTGTATGTGCAGTATATAGCTAAATTAGGTCATAAATTAGCACCGATGCCATAATACATATAAATAGGTATATGCACGTGTTAATTGTCTCGTTAACATACCTAAGAATAATTATTGCATGGTTACGACGATGCAACTACAATTGTAGGTTCTTAAAATATTCGTTTCTGATTAATTAACTGATAAATTCTTTTCATAATTCAGAGCACACTTACTCGTCTTCTTCCGAAGTAAATTTGAATTGGCGTTTAATCCTTTTGGGTGGGATACTTTTACTATTTCCTGATTGAACTCCGTTTGCTACATTATAATAAGTCTCAGTGTTGCTGTCGGCGTAACGCCTTGCCAGAAAACCGTCATCTGGAGGCAGAAACGACGTGCGAAATCCTTCGAAAACATCACGTTCCTCAGGATCAACAGTTTCTAACTTCGAATAAGTTTTAGGAATATTCTGAATTACGAACTGATCGGATGGATCACCGAGTGAGTCGAGTGGCTTTTTGTAAATAAAGTAAGAAGTAACTGCGAACGCTGTAAGAGTTATTATTGATAAGAACCGGCACAGGTTTGCACTTTTCGGTTTAACTGAAATTGTTTGGGGTGGCGTGTCTACGCGCGTCATTGCAGCTTCCAACTGACAGTCGGTCGGACATTGTCGGATTTGTAACTGGAATAGGTATTGGAGTATACATTCTGCTTACATAATAGATATTGTAAGGTCGACCCTGGGATTTTAGAGTATTCCTATAAGGTGTTACCGTTATACGCTGCACTCATTGTCGCTTTCACTGTATATTACCTATTAGAATATGTTAAAAAATATTTCAAAGTATATTTTTTTAAGACTTGGTACAAGAAATACTGGGATAAAATTAAAAACTATTACTGTCAGGAAATGTCATTAGCGAAATGGATTAATTTTATTTATTTTTGTTATTAAACTTTGTATGTTTGCAATTTAAAGAAATTACATAAATATTTATAATGACGCTATTTGCCGATGTGTCGAAACAAATACATTTATTAGATGAATTGATATTGACGGAGATGATATCGGGTAAATTTTCTTTATTAGACTACGGGAAGATAGGATTAGAAAGTATGGGATGAGATAAGGTTGTTAAATTACATTTAAATGAAATCTTTTGGTTTAAATTAATGAGGTAATAAGTGCTTTTCTATGAACGCTAGTGTTTTACTTTCCTTATTCAATACGTATCTTATTACCCATATTTATAACATAAATGCGCAAATAGCTCTGTCTGTCTGTTTGTCTGTCTCTTCTTCACGGCGTATCCATTGAACCGATTTAGTTAAAATTGAGTAAAGACTGTTTCACATATGAGAAAGGACATACGATAAGTTCTGTCAACCGGAAATGGAATGAAATTACACGGTGAAAGCCCCGAAATCCTATCTTTACCTTTAACTCCGAAGCTAGTTAGTTAGCTAGTTTATTATAAGTATCAAGATCAACAAGATCGGGTTTGGTATAGTACTTTTTCTGTCAGGAAGATTGTATTGTCTATACTAATTAGTAATTACACATACAGCTTATTTAGATACATAAGATTACACAGAAAACTTGTTTTATCACATGATATCACAGCTCTAGAATATAGATTACAAAACAGTCATTTAAAATTAGAATTCAAATTGTTTTAGGTAAAACCGATTACTACGAAGAATCCATACAATTTAGCAAACATCTTCTTACCACAAAATATTGGTACATGCGCATATCCTGGACGAATAAGAAGCATTTCTTATTGTCACTCCTAGAAGATGTTAAAAGCGTATGGACTCTATCGCTTTTACTGAAGTCTATTTGGAACTGTAGACCGAAAGATGCCGTATCGTCTATAACCGAGTAAGTATGCAATAGGAGATATATAATGCAACAATTATATTATTATTAAGTTTTTATAAGAAATGTGATGATTTCAATGGTAAAAAGCATTTTATTTTACTCTATAAACCTCCTAACCAGCTCCAGGTACAAAAATCATATCATAAAATCGCTCCGTTAAGAAGTGAAAGACGCGACATATTTAGAATTATTAATTTAAGCTATTTATTTAATTATTATTACATTGCTGTTTTTTATTACTTTTTAGAAAGCAATTTTGGAGTAGTTATGATCAGGTTCCTTTAGATAACAACAGAACCGTTTTACCAGTTTCTATGTTAAAGCAAGTAATGGTTAATGATCGGGAATGGTTTTCGACCCTGAAATCTGTGAGTATTATTATTTGTATAACTATGTCAAAAAGCGAATAGGACAAAATATTTATACCTCCGTATAAACACCGTTATGTAACAAATAAAGAAATCCCGCTATACAAACATTTACTAATTAATCTACATAAAAGTTCATAGTTCAGACTGGCCGGCACCTACTTATTATCTAAGATTTTCACGAGATGGTACTATCATGACACAAACATATTTATTATTATTTCAGCTTTTTCAGAAGAGTGCAATTAAACAGTGTATATTTCCCCTAGTGTATCAGTATATATTATTACTGTATAATTTTCACACTAAAATGCCACGCGTTTTGATTCATCGGCCATATATTTTAAATTTTAGGATCAACAAGCTTTAGTATTATCTGAACTGTTAACGGTATCGGGTGGTCCAATCATGTGGTGTATACTGTCTAGAACTCAGCAGATATTTGAGGCGCATCGCGAACAACAGCTACAAGACATGATGGACTGTGTAGTTCTGAATGAACCACCAGCAGAGAAGACAAAGGCTGCCCCCACTGAGGTTATTTTGTTATAAACAATATTAGATGTGAAAGACTACGTGCTGCGTGGTGCTTAATTTCATTTGAACCATTGCTTAATATTATTATTTTTTATTTTAATAATATATAAAGTAAAAATATATATATATATATTTCAATAATTAAAAATATTTTTAGGTCAAAAAAGAAACGCCGCGTCGTAAGACGTCGCTAAATACGCCAAGTCAAGCTCCACTACCTGGACAAGCCCAAAGAGAGGTATAAGGTTTTTTTTTCATAAAAGTTTCTATTGTGTAGGCTTTTACATAATATTGTTTATTTTCATATATGCAAGAAAAGAACAATAATTTAACTTATTAACGTATCATGTAATTATTTTAGTTGGAAATAAACATGGCTACTTGGAATTCAACTATAAAGTCAATCCGGGATAGCTTTAAGCTGGAGGAGATTGAAATGGTGTACAAAGATGGCACTAAAAAGACCATTTGGAAAGTCAACAGACCGAAGCCCGAAAGTTTGGAAACCGTTGATTTTGTAAACTTTATTCATTCATTACATAAGCTACTTTAGCTGCAAGTATTAAAGCAATTGATAATAATATTATACGTGTTATGTATCCGAAAACACATAGGTATTTGAAACGAACGTCTTCTTACAGATTCAGCTTCTACCAGCAATAATTGCTAAACGTATTCTCCTATACGTGCCTCAAGCGCAGTATGCAGATTTATCAAGAGTGAATAGATATTGGGCATTTCTTATTGATGAGGTCAAGGCCGATATGTTGGCTAGGCAAAAGATCAATATGGATATAGACAAATTGCGAGTGAGTATACTGTAATCCTTTTTTTGTAGCTTATTGTAACCACCTAATCCAAAATACACGGGAAATACTTTAAATATCTACATCTTAAATAAATGAAATTCCGACAAAATAATCGGGGGTTCTGGGCGACCAGTCTGCATTACTTAGGGATTCTTATTCGATTGAGGACCGTCGCACTATTAGTTATCTACGATAGCTTATTTCGCTACATATGCATTGACATTGACGAATTACTTCAAATTATAAGATAAATTAATTCGCAGAAAGCAATAAAAAAGTACTCATTTTAAAATTTGTATTGAAGATACATTCTAAGAGATATTTTAAAATTTTTGTATGAAAATTTAAATAATAATAATTGACAATTTCAAAAGGAAATTATACTACGTCACGACCAAGATCTGGGTATGGTGAGCGGCTCTGAGCTTTACACAAATACGTCTACATTCGATGGTGACACCTACCATATCACATCACCAATTAGTGTAGAACCAGTTAAGAAACCGGCTAATACTGCTGATTGGAGGAGAGAGGTGAAAAGGCCCCCACCAACTGTAAGTGGATTTACATTGTTTCTATCATACTTACGTACAAAATCCTTCAAAGTAGCTATATAAAATTATAATTATCCGCTTACGATGGCAGATACACAATCATATTATGACGCTCAAATGTATTGCAAGGATTCTTTTTTTATTTTGATGATAACTTTATCTAATTTTAGATGAATTATTGGGTTAGGTAGATACATTAAAAGAAAATGTTTCATTTATAATTCTTTCAGACCCTTAAACCCATTCGAAAAATGCTCGATTTATACGAGCGTTTGGATCGACGTGGGGCTGCTGATGAAAACATGTGGAAATGGTGTTCAAATATTTTAAAATTGCGTAAAAAAATGGTGGGCCATGATGTGAGTATGTTGTTGTAAATCTTTATTAATGTACATATTATATAAACAAATCAAAACCCCTACTTTCTTTATTTATTTTATTAATTTTTTTTTATCGCCGGCAATGGAGTTGATGGTTCGCCTGATGGTAAGCGCTACCACCGCCCATATGAACATTTGGAGAGGGGTGAGGTCGATTGCAGACCGTACGCATTTACAAATGGATTGTCGACTTCAAATTGGTAAGGGTTAAAGAAAGGTTGACGGCAGGAATAAAGGAAAGGACTGGGAAGGGTAAGGAGAAGGATATGGGCCTTCGGCTATCCCACTCGCCGAACGAAACACATCAGTATGTTATTTCACGCCGGTCTTCTGTGGGCGTGTGGCACTTCCCCGGTGTGAGTTGGCCCAATTCGTGCCGAAGCATGCTAGACTACCAAATATTAAAATTCAGGCCCCGTGTAGACCCTATATACTAATGTTGCAATTATTTCAGATAAAAAAGGAATCTGAAGGGCTCTTACCGTTATGCGATTTAAACTTTCCTTGTCCTCTTTTGGTGCACAGTTTCAAAGTTCCCTTAGAAATTCCCCTTATTGTAGATCCTACGTTAAAGTGAGTGGCGTATACCTTAAGTATATTCATTATTTTTTACAGTTACCTAGTCCATTCATTAAAACATTGTTTGTGTATTGTATCGTTAGTGCATTTTTAGTTTCATACAAACAAATTATTATGGGTTCCGGGACTTATTAAATAGTTACGTAGAAACTAGAAAGTACCTACCTAGTTACATATTTCATAATACCATATGGTTTTTTCTCTCTTTATTATTAAATTTTTCAAACAAATTGGCGGTAAAAAATAATACAGAATATATATATATATATATATATTAACAGTTAACTTTGTTGCAGACATGCAACCACGGCCTTAGAAAATAAATGTTGCAGCTGGAAAAATAAAGATCTTTCAACTCTGTATCCAGCTATTAAAATACCATCTTACCAATTCCCTTTTTGATTTTTTATTAAAATACTTTATAACACAATAATTTCTGTAATCATTATTTACAGTCTTTACTTTTTTATATAAATAGTAAAATATAAAAATAGTATTTCGTAATATTTTTAACCGATCAAACGGCTATAAAATGTGGGTACGATTTTTTTATGAAAAATCACCACTAATTACATACTAATGAGTGAGACTGTAATAATATGTAGTACATGCAATATACTCGTGCCTCGGGTCTATAATGAGTTAAAATGTATATTTACATTATTATCAATAAAATTTACTATTATAAGGTACTCTTTGGATTGCATTTTATCATTTTTGTTGTGTCAAATGATATATAAAATGATTTTGGTTCAACAAAGCCTTTTAAAATATAGCCGAATTTACATCTTTCAATACAGATAAACTAAAAACACACAACTTGAGCCATCTGTGACCTGACATTGTCAATATTTTATGTCAAAGTAATGTCATAATTCAAGTCATGGCGATTGACGATATGTCCGCAGTTGACTGTCAGTTGATAAAATAATTTTCTGGAAAGAAAAACAAGACGTGTTTGATTTCATTATTTTTCTGTCGTACAAAGTTGCTGAGTTAAGAAAATACAATAACATAATATTATTTTCTTTTTTATTTAATATATAATGAAATCAGTGATTTAGTTTACTTATGTTTAGAAATTAACATATAAAAATGAGTAAGCATATGTATTCTACTGCCAATTTGACCGACAAGGAGCTAAAAGAGCAAGGAAACCGACTTTTCAGTCTACGTCGTTTTGAGGATGCGATGAATTTTTATACGAAAGCGATTGTAAGTTATAATACCTATCTATTACGTGTAATTGTTACGCTTGAATGGATGTTACCTGATTTTTATCCAATAAGATAAACATTGATGATGATTTTGTATAAATTTAAAGTGTAAATATTTTTTCTGAGAGTATTTTGGTTTTATAGATAAAAAACCCGTCAGTTGCGACATACTTTACAAATCGTGCATTATGCCATTTGAAAATGAAGAGATGGGAAGCCACTTGCCAGGATTGTCGTCGCGCTTTAGACATAGATAGTAATCAAGTAAAGGGACACTTCTTTTTAGGACAGGCGCTAGTTGAGCTGGAATGCTATGATGAGGCTATAAAACATCTCCATAGAGGTTAGTTTTGTGTGCAAATTAAGGGCTAGATGTAAATTATTCTAAATTTTCATTTTTGTTTTCAAAGTTTAATCTATAATTAATTATCTCTGTTTATGGTTGCTAAATATTTTAATGTATTTGGACTGTTCACAAATGTTTCTATAGAGAGTATCATATATATTATCATTGTTTTATTCTCATTTGTTGATGGAAATAAAAAAAATGCAGTCTAAACACAAGTGAACTTTATTATACTATCAGTATGAGCTGAAACAAGACAAGAACTGACAACAAGATTGTCAATACAGTAAATGTTCTGTCTTCTTTACAATTTTACCTTATATTTCCTTAAGTTTCCTAAGTCAAGAGAAGTAATGTAATAGTGTATGTTTTAATGTCATAGTAATACTTTCAGCAAATGACTTAGCTCGTGAACAAAAATTGAATTTTGGTGATGACATTGCGGCTCAAATACGAATTGCAAGGAAGAAGAGATGGAATGTACAAGAAGAGAAGAGGATATCACAGGAAATTGAATTACAGACATATTTGAATAGGTAAATATTTTGAATATAATACTTTAATGGAGAGCACTACTTTAAAATGTTGATGAATCATGTAATTAGCTTGATTATAAAAAAATGTTACATTAAAGTCTAATATATACATAACAATAATATATATTCTCTCATTAACTATTGGCCACGAAGGAGATTCTTAATTTGACTGTATCGTTTTTTGATAATCCATTTGATTCAACTGATTGACGTGACTTTGTGTCTTTGCTAGGAAATTGCTATAATTTGGTTGTATAAAAAATAGTGATTATAAGATTTCTTAACATATCATAGCTATTTTGATTTTTTTTTGTTTTTAAACTCAAGCAATAATAACAACTACTTTATTTCTTAATTTAATTTTTTCTTTTATATGAACTATTATAATTATATTATATCCATCTATATATCTATCAACATAGACAACAAGTTATATATTTTGTAACATTTAAATAAGATACAAGCCAATATAACACTGTAGAACTTTGTTCTATATATATATATTTTATATAAATTAAACTAATTCTGACAAAACAATTCAATTAGTAAGAACAATAAAAATATGCAGGTATGTGACTAAAAATTAAGATAAACTATTTGACATGTTGGTGTTTCTACACCATTACCACATTGGGGCCTTCAAGAAAAAGGAGTCTATATGTCACTGAAAGGCCAACAAATCACTCGTAGCAGGTCTCAACTCGTAATCAGGTGGCCCACCTGCTCCTCTGCTTCCTCTATCGTAAAAAAAGTTATATTTTGTATTTATTTAAAAATAAAAACTGATGATCCTTTTGGTGAAATCTCAATAAGGTCTGCAAAGGAATGATAATGATTGATCAATGATGATGACTGCTACAAAAGATTGTGTTTACAGATTTGTGAATGGAAAACAGATGTGATTTTAACTATACTCTTGTAGCCTTTTATTCACTTTTACTCATGATTTTCTTATTAAATGTAAAATTAAAAAAAAATTCTTACAGATTAATAAATGAAGACTTGCAACGTAGAATAGAATCAATTAAGCTAGAAAATCTAAACGAAGAAGATACTAGTACAAAAATAACAAAGGCAGAAGAGGAGTGTGTAAGTATACATATGATATTTTTGCTATTGTAACTAAGGACTACGTAGCTATGGCCGAATGTACAAAACATACTTTAATAAGATTCTTAACTTACAAGTTCGGATTCTTAAAAAATTGTTTTGCCATGAAGAAAAATTACATTACAAAATGATATATCGAACTTTTTTAAACATTGCAATGTCCTACCAATCTTATCTATATATATATATATATATATATATATATATATATATATATATATATATATATATGTATATAAAAATGAATCCCTATGTCCTTTGTTCACGGTATCACGCGTGAACGGCTTGACCGATATCAAAAATTCATCATTAGAAAGCTGCAATTGGTACATATATAGCCTACTCAGTGTGACTTAGGCTACATATGTACCATGAGTGAAACCGGGGCGAACAGCTAGTTTATTATAAATTCGAATTTCGACTGCTTCTTCTGATGAAAACTTCTGCTGAGAACTTCTTCAACATAAAATTTCTCTAAATAAATCAAACAAACCTTTTTCTAAAAACTTGTATGGTCAACGTCGTACCGCGTACTTGTTGTCAGATATTTTAAATGGGTTGGACATTAAATTATGAAAAAGTATTACTAAAATTAATTCAAAAAGTAGTAGAAATTTTAATTCATGTAATTAAATTCAAATTGTACAGGATTCATTTAAAATTTATTTTGTAAAATTTCGCAGTGGTACAATGGGCTTGACTTTGACCTGACAGAAATATCTATTCATTTATTTATCAAAGACGTTTAGAACAACGCCTCCACCATGCAAATTTACTCACGCATCTTAAACCAAATCGCGTTGTAAACATAACAATAAATAGATTACGATACAAACGCAGCAACGTTTTAATCTTCGGCCGTTATGTCATAAGTTTTAAAAACAGAAGGCATAAGATGTTCCTAAGGCCATACATCAGGCCACCTCACGCACAAAAGGAGTAATCCCATTATGACGTCATTGTGACGTGATAGCATTACGATGGGATGCGTGGACTTAATTCATTAGCCGGGTTTTTGTTGCTATATTATATGAATATATTATAGAAAAAAATAAGGAGAGGCACGTATGGGTCGCGACGGTAATTGGTTTAAGTTATATAATATAAATATGTCTATTTTCAGAATAACTACAGTAGCGAGCTGAACAATCTGTTCTCTAAGATCGACGAGCGGCGAAGGGTAAGATTTCAATCTGATTCAGTTAGATGCAGTTACGTCAGATTGTGTCACGAACTATTTTAATGTTCCTGATATAAAAATAGGCTGATGGGCTTTCTTGCGCTGATTGAATTAAATTTCTTAATGATAGCTTTCATTTCAAGAACAAAAATATATAACATAGCTTAACTATAACGAAAAATAAAATAAGATATTAAATAAAATTATTTTAATCTCGGATAGTCTGGTCAACCATGATAATATGGAACCAATGATGTTATAAGTAAAAAGGTGAAATAAGATTAATATAATGTTTGATCTTCTAAAACGGCAGACTAACGTACACATAAATAACTTTATATTGTTTTATTTCACAAAATTACGTTAAGGCGTCAAAGTAAGTAAGATGGCATGGCGTGAGCGAAAGAGACATAAATGCTATTGAACAGAAGTCAATTCTGGTTTAACCTATCTGTACATTTCTGCTCATAACATATTTAGATATTTAGTATATGAAGATAAAGCTATTGCATATAGATGTTACGATATACTATTGTTATGCTAAATTAATACTAAGTTCAGAAAGAGTTCAAGTTGTTATGAAAATACTCAAAACATTGTATTCTACCTCACAAATAATGCAAATAAAGGTTATGCAATGTAATGAAACCATCAATTGAAATCAGTTGATAGTTTTACGGTGTTCACAACTTCCTGATAAAGTCACTGATAGTCATACAGATAATTATTTTGTAATATTGTTCTATACTAGTTTTAAAGCTCGGGGTTTTTTCCCATTGCTCTCCTTTAATCTGATGTATTCTCTTTTTCTTGGAATTGGACCATGAAATGTAAATGTTTGTTTGATAGATAACATCCAAATATGAACTAGTCTATTAATATAAACGTACAATTTTAAATAATAAAAACTGTCGTTAAACACACCAGAAAGAAAGTTTCTTAATTTATAATTAGTTAGTTTTAAATTGAATATATAAGTATAGATCGATTGGTGGTCGAAAATGCGACTTTCTTATTAAAAGTAAGTCAGTTCCTACTGCATAGTGCATACATTTCTGTAAAATTTACGTACGACAAATTTGCACTTTAATAATTATATTAAAAGACTAGCTGACCCGGCAAACGCTGTTCTGCCTTACTCTTATCCTTTAGGGGTATGAAAAATACATGTTGGCCGATTCTCACACATACCCAATATGCACACAAAATTTCATAAGAATCGGTCCAGTCGTTTCGGAGGAGTTTGGCAACGAAAACTGTGACACGAGAATTTTATATATTAGAAGATATATATGAAATTGAACCAAGACCCACTGTTAAAGATAATAACATATTATATTAATTAAATTGTTTTTTTGTTTGTTTTAGAAACGCGACGTCCCAGACTATTTGTGCGGTAAAATCAGTTTTGAGATTTTAAACGAGCCGGTCATCACTCCTAGCGGTATCACATATGAGAAGAAGGATATAGAGGAACATCTTGAAGTAAGTGCTTTTAAAAATCATAAATTATAATTATTGGTCACAAAAAAGTAATGTTTGGGGCTAATGTTAAAGTTAACTGGCCATTCTAAGCGAAATACTATAATATAATGTTTGTTAAAAAATATGACATGGCCGTTTCGAGGTCAAGGCATGGATGTCTCACATTTGATAAGAAATGTAAATCTAATACAACACTTCTAGGGATGTACCTAGTTCTAGTTATATGGCCTATTCACAAATAGGCGGTTTGACCCGTTGCTAAAAATAATTTTTATTGATATTACTTGGGACTGTCGTGTGCTATGAAAATTATAGATTATTTTTGCGACTACCCTCACTTTGTCTAATAAATATTTTTTTCCATTCCAGCGCGTAGGCCACTTCGATCCGGTGACTCGCGTGAAGTTAACAGCAGATCAGTTGATTCCTAACTTCACCATGAAGGAAGTTGTTGACGCCTTCTTGCAGGAAAACGAATGGGCGCTCGATTATTGAACAATACCTCGATAATCGTACACTAAATTAGTGTCCACGCTTGTAGATAGAGACCATTTCACATTTCCATAAGTGATTTTAGAGAAATTCTAGGTTTTGCCACAGTCATATTATTTTGTTCCTAGTGCCAACGATGGGCGAGATAATTTGATAATAACCTTACCATATATATAAATATGAAGTACTTTTTATTGCAGGTTTACGTAGCCTGATTTTTATCCCTTGCAATATGATAAATGCGAAAGTGTGTTTGTTTGTGTTTCTTTCACGTCGCAACGGAGCGATTTTATTATATCTGGTAGATAGACGGGAGGCTGGAGGCGACACAGGCTCCTTTTAACCGCGGTGATATATATCAATCCCATTGGAATTTCTTTTGATTACGCGGGCAAGACCGCAGGTGGAAACTAGTTTCATTTGAGGTCAAATGTACTACGCAGGATCGGAAATTCCATTTTATTTACTTCGACTATGACATATTAGAAACATTACACTATTTTATTGAACTTTAAAACTAAATATTTTCACATATCGTAAAAATATCTTTGGGTTATTTTTTATATGTAATTATTTGAATTTTTAAATGGTTTTAAAGTCAAATAAGTACGAAAGTATATGAAGACTACGGTTCAGGAAAATAATTTAAAATATAATATCTTATTCAAATAACTTTCACAGTTCGTTTCACTGTCTTATTGTTGTGGCGGGAAGTTATTATTAGATCTCTACGAATTATTGATTTCAATGTTGTAATATAAAAAGCTTTAAATGTGTTTGTGTTGTTTTTAATTACGACTGATTTGTTGTCTTTTCTATATATTCTGTATTCAGCTTAATGATACCTAAAAATTAAAACAAAAATGTTTATGTTCAATGTGTTTAGATAATATTTCAGTATAAGATAGAAAAAAAAACTTATTATCATTTAAATCTTGCCTCATTTCACCCTTATGTCATTGAATTTTTGTGTTCTTCTTAAGTCATAATTAGAGTTGTAAAATTAAAAAAAAAAGTCATTTTGATTTTACGAAAACAATGATACATCAATACATATTACTTACTTTGTAATGTTGGTTCAAAAATTTACAGGAAAATAAAAAAAAACAAGGTCACAAAGTATTTCGTACGGTTTTTAACAACAGTTGTGAGAAAGGCTTTTTTTTCAGTAAAACAAAATGCTATAATTGTCATAGTGTCGCTTTTACATTTAAATGTGTGAAGCGTTTAATAATATGCGTATTTACTTTAACCATGATCTTCGATAATAATTTATACAATAGTTTAAGTTTTGATTTATGCAATGCTATAGCTATAAATAAAATTGGTATATTCTACGCGATCCTATAAATGTTTTTATGGTTATTATTTATGTAAGAACGCGTTCTCAAAACAGATATGAAACTCGTCATTTTTTCGCGCCAAATTTCGCGGTAATGCCATGTCATGTGCCCACAATGACAAAATAAAATAACCCTTATTACCACGTCTTTAAACTCACGCTCATCAGCAAAATGTGCGAAAATTTAACGTTTTGTTTTTTTTCCGAAAATTTATGTTGTATTTGAATGTAAATTTTTCCAGAAAAAAAGATGGAAAATGCCTCATATCGTCAATTTTGAGAGAAGAAATAACGGTTAAGTAATAGTTTTTACGACATCAAACGTCAATATGTTAAACCAATTTTTTTCTCCTTAAATTAGAAAATAAAATAGTCTTTTATTAGGGTTTTTTATACAGTTTTATTATTTCACATAATGTACTGAAAGATGATATGTACTCATTTATGTCCGATTTGGGAACGCGGTCTTTATGTATGGATTTCCCTGACACATTATTAATTCAGGTACATTAATTATATAATTAATTATTTACTTAAGCCCTGGCACTTATGATATGTTCTATGTTCATATGAAGTGTTTATTTCTGTTAGGTAAAAACATCGTATGCAACAGGAGTGTGTTGTTATTTAATATATCTATATAATAATAACATTAAGAACTATTTTAAGTTATGAGCAGAATTTTATATTATTTCTGATATATCAAGATATTTAATGTTGCGGAAACTTTTTATTTCCTGTGATACCAATAGAAGTAATATTTGTTTTTAAATGTACATACTTATGACTTTATTTAATTTGCCATTTTAAATTACAAAACTATTGATGTCTCATCTATTTGCTCTTATACAATAATAATATTGGTAAAATAAATATCCACATATTATAGAAATACATATGTGTTGCATGTAATGTGTTGCAGTTTTTTGTGTTTGTAAATATAAATATTTTAAATCTTAAGAGCCTATATTGTATTATTTCAAAATTTGTTTTGTAAATATAAATAAATTAAGACCTTTTCTGTTACACATTTAAGTTTAAAATTGATTTGGGGATTTAATGAAAATTTATTAAAAATTACATGATAGTAAAATTTTGTCGTAATTTGTATGGAACCAGGTCGTGATTACATTGTATCATTAAGTTAAGTAAATGTTGGTTTGTAAATTGTGTTTTTATTTTGATGACCTGAAAAACGTCCCACCTCTATTATCTATATAAGATAATTAATAGATGTGGGACAAAATTCTTAAATTAATATCCCTGAAGACCTTTTGGCTAATATCAGTGAGCACATGTTTGTAATTAGGGAATAAGTACACGCATGAATATACCCAGGGAGTCAATCCCCCATAAAATTTTTGCTTGGAATGCTGACAACCACGTAAACTTCACTTTAATCCTTGGTAAAAGAGGCTCGGTCCAGTAGAACTTCTTGTAAAGTCCATTGTGTAGAATGGGACAGACGCGAGTATTAATTGGGTGCACACCTCTGCTGTCCCAGGTTTCAAGACTTATTTTTGACCGACGCTCTCAAAGAGACGGGAGGTTCTTATAACATTGTACCTATGTGAACCACTGAACTAAGAAGACGGTCAATAGATTTTGGGGATAATTTGTTAATTTATTTTTTTTATATTTGGGTAACAATCAATATAACAGCACGTTGATAGACGGTAGATAAAATATAATAAGCGAGGTATCCACTAAAATATGAATTAGGTTATGGTTGCAATACAAATAATATGTAATATAGACCGTAAATACGGACTGTGGGTTATGGGTAGGTACTAATTGTTAGAGGTACCTTAAAATTGTATCACATTTATTACACCTGTCAATAAAATCAGAACACGGAAAATATAAAAAATACTGAACACCTAACAAGGGAATATTCCTGAAGATAAAATTAACATTTCAAAATGTCACTCTTCGCCCTTTACATTTGCATGAATGTGCTGCGAAGATTTTCCTGTCAAATAATATATTTTCAATTTTTAAATGTCAGTGAAGGTTTTGACTTGGTTTATAGTGTATGTAAGAAACATTTTTTTCTACTCATATTATTTAGATCATTTAGATTTCTCGATTTGTGAGAAACCTTTGTAGTTTAAGAGAGTAGGAAAATATGTACTAGCTCATATTTTCAATGTGTTTATTTTTTTGTCTATCTTGCACGTCATAACAAAGAGATTTCCTTGTATGTTTTCTATTTAGAACAGGTACTGATTAATAGGCTACTTTTTACCGCGGTTAAACATTTAATCCCCAGGGCAATATCCTATTTCCATGCGGGAAATGCCGCGGCTAATAGTTAGTATAGCATTATTATAAATTTAACAATTTTTTTATCCATTTATAGGTTAAATATAGTATAAAAGTAAAACAATATTTACAAAATATGAGATGGAACCCGCCTCCTTGGTACAGTGGTTAACGCGTGAGCGTAGAACCGAGGGGTCCTGGGTTCAATTCCCGGTGGGGACGCACAAAAAAAAATGTCTCGGTCTGGCAGGACACAGAAAGCTGATCACCTACTTGTCCCTAAAGAAAATCGATCAGTGAAACGGATGTACATCATCTGCCCCATACCCCACTAGGGTACAATATAATCAAGTCCTAATCGGCCTTTCGACTCTAAGGTTCACTTATACAAATAACCTAAAGAGCTACAACAAATTGACAACTCCAGACGATCAACCAAGACATTCGTGGCTAATTATTTTGTTAGATTAATTCCCATGCCCATTAATGACCGAGGTTAAATCATATCAATCAATCTAGAACACAATGGTAATAATCAATGATATCGTTAGATGCTTCATGCTTGAATGCCTTAGTAAATTTGATTTAGAAGCTTATCTATATTGATTTAGGGACCCATTCAAATGTGCTAGTTTCATTATTTAGGGCACTTAACGAAGTCTGATATAGTAAACCTAGAGCCAAACTGTTATAGGTTGATTCTTCTGAAAATCGGCTGTTACATACAGTTTTAAATAGGTTAAATCGAATTGACAAGCTTAGGTATATGATACCATTAACACACTATTGTTAATCTATTATGTTCTACTTGAATTGTATTTTTAACGTTCAAAGTCTATAGATTATATAAGACATTATATGAGATAATGTAGATAAGAGAATAGCAGTGTTCATGTAACTATGAGCAAATATTTCTTTATGCAATGGCACTATGTACAAAATAAATATGTAACAAAATAAATTTGAAGCCGAACAAAAATTGTTATAAAATAAACTATAGACAAAATACAGACGTGAGAAATACTTGACAATTTTGAAAACATTAATTATAACACTTTGTAAAAGTGCTACATGATACGGGGGACAAAATCATTCTAAATGCGGACACGTAAGGAGGAAAGAAAATCGTTCACTGATGTAAAATGAATCAGCGCCATAAAATGAAATGATAATTCCATGGTTGCCACAACTTGTGAGGTTAACAGCCCGTGGCCGCCCTGTAATTGAGGACTACGGAAGTGCCATTTACCACACGATCAAAACGACAAAAATAGCGTTTTTTAATATAAAATAAAAAATTCCTGCCGATTTATTTTAAGCTCCAACGCAAGAAGATGGGGTATTATAAGTTTGACGTGTATGTCTGGGCATCATAGCTCCCGAACGGAAGAAACGATTTCAATTCCGTTTCTATGTATTAAAGGTGACTTGTGTGCGAGTGTTCTTGGTCATGTTTGATGAAAATTCATTCATTCCATCCTCAATACGGATGTCAAGTGAAAAGGCTTGACATGTAAATTCTTATGTGTTAAATATTAAATCTAAGATGAAGATTATTAAATGACATTAAATATTTATTAATTACTGATAATTTAAAGATTGTCTTCTAAGAAAGCTATCTTGCAACTTCAATGTTTTTGTGCTTGTCTAAAATACTGCAAGTCGATGTTTGATTGTTTGAGCTTTCACGGTGCAAAACTTGCCAATTGTTCCACATTTAAACTCGTTATAGGCATTTCAACGAACTGTATATAATACTTCAACACGCATTTGTATTACGATCCCATCAAACAGAACAGAAGCTGCATAGCAGTTTGCCAAAACGTAGCACAAGCGTGTTCCAGTGCATCCAAATGTTCACAACTGTTGCTTCTGGCGCGAATCCAGGGGAAGATATTTTGATTCAATTATATATGTAATAGAAATAAAACTGTTGTATGATGCCCGCAATGGAACGGTTTTGGCTCGCTCATGGGTCACTGTTGCGTCTATAAAATATTTAATCAAAGCAACTGGTAATGCGTGGGGTATAAACGCGTATGAATGCGTAATGAGACGGGTCTGACTTTAGGGGTAATCGTTTGGTTTTGTTGAACGGTTTGTTTGGTGTTTTTTTGTGCATTAATAGATTTTATCGTAACGACCTTTTAATAGATACTTTACCTGTATATATTTTAATCGACGTTCCCTGAAACGACGAAAGTGGAGATGCCATTGTTTTTTTATTATCCATTTTTAGACTACTATCTACGCTTCTTGCATTAATTTGAATGTATAAGATTGAAAGATTTTAATTGGACTGCCAAACTAGTGTTGCATTGTTTTAGAGAAAGAATAAAAATTATTGTTTATAATGGCTTGAAATAACATGTTCAGATATGACGGTAACGAATTTTTGAATTTGAAGTAAATATATCTATCAATTTTTACATACAATACAATGTCTGTGCGGATGGAGACGGTAAAAGTGATTCTGGTACTTTTCTGGACATCGATGGAAATACTGGTTGCCTGTGACAGAAGCATATAGCCGTCGAGATCTTCTATAATCATATAATTAAATTGATATTATGGTAAAATTTACTGGCCGTGGTATACGAATGAAAAGTTCAAACCACGTTTTTATCAATTTTTCAAAAATAGACCAAATTTTTTACGAGTAAAAAGAGTTAACAATCATTCATCTATACATTACTAACAATTTCAGGTTCACAATATTAGTAAGGTACGGTATACGCATAAGTAAAACATCAGTTAAAAGCGTCTTCCGCATTCGCACAAACCGACCGTCTAATAACTGTCTTCAAAATATAATTTAAGTATCTCGATTTCAATATTCGTAGGTTTCAATCGTATTGGCCTGAGGCAGTGTCGATTGCAGATGCTCACAAGTGGGTCAAGGCATTTGTGCAAGGTTCTGCGAAAAACAAACCAGATTTATCACTTGAGAAATGGAGTGGCGAAAATGTATTTGTTTGTTGCTTGTTATTTTCTTATCTTTTAATACAAAAACAGTTTTGAATACGAGATTCGCTTGACGTATAAGCGCGTTATTTATGGGTGTATGTAATTGGTTTTCTATTTATTTATGTACTTAGCTATATAGATATAGCATGAGATTTGGTAGACATTTTGCTGTCTAGCAAAATTCATTACATAAATTATTGCTCGTTGGAATTCTATACAATAATTTTTATTTCCTCGATGAGTGGTCCGCTCGATTGTGTTACAATCAGAAAACTCTAAATGCATTCTCCAATGGCATAAAGCATTCAGGGATAGAGACCAATTACGTTATAACTTAATTATGTGCGACTATAGTTCGTTTGTTCAGGCGAAAATTTAGAGAAAAATTGGGAGAGGGATGTTTCCTTATAGAATTGTCTAGAAAATTGCTACTGTCCGTTCGATTTTGCGCAATATTTACAATAAATCATCAGAGAATTAGGTTTACTGTTAACGATTTTACTCATATTTTCGCTTTAATATTGTAATATGTAGCGTTGACAATAAAAATCGAAAAACGGTACATAAATTTGGTGTAAAGCGTAGGTACGAGAGCGTACATATGACAGTGATATTTAAAAGTTTCAAATACATTTAGTCAACATTTATATTACGATATACGTACTTTAGTTATTTAGATAAATAGGTAAAAGGTACATCGTGGTATAAATGAACATAAATAATAAGTAGATGATTAACTTGACACAGAATTCTTAATTTTCAAATGTTTTTTCGATTATTTACTAGTACTTTTTACTGCTTTTTGCACTATTTTATTACTGTTTCAATGAGTAGAATAAAAAAGCATTTTGATTAGAACGAATATGATAGCATGTTTAAATAATTTGAAATAAAAATGAGATATACTAATTCACATAAGAATACTTCAAAATAAATTATTAATCAAATTGCAGAAAAACTGGCACTTTCATTGCTGAATAATTTAATTTTTAAAAAATCCACACATTCAGAAAGAAAATTGCGCCTTTTGTGTAAAATCTAGAGAGCTAACCGCTTTCATTTGTGCCGCGTCAGGTTAGCTTAGGTGAAGTCATTAGCATAGCATAATTCGAAATGCGAGCATAATTTGAGGTTAGTCAGTTGGTAATTTATAGAAAAGACTAGACGTTCTGCGAAAGGCTTCGGAAAGAATGAAATGTCATCCATGAAACTTTGCGAACTGTCGGATGTATGACTGTAGAGGGAAATACATTTCAGTTTGTAAGCGGGTAAAGTATTTTTGTGAATGGAACACGATCATTCACCGTGACAGCACGTAGGAAGTAAACAGTTCTTTATAATTTTTATTTTATCGGTTTAACTTGCATTGGATATTGAAAATTTTAATATACCTAGGTATATTAAAATTTTCAATTTGTAATTTGAATATAAGTATATCAAAATAATGTCTCACAATTATTTTATAAGAGTATAATGATTAACAGAAAAAAAAGATTAAAGAGAAGTCGAGCGAGTTACTAATTCGACACCATTATGAAAAAAGTGTTGCAATGTAAGTCTCCAGAATACTTGTTTTTTAATTAAGTTATAAGTACATATTTTCTCAAACACGAATTATAGATATATGTCTATACTATAATAGTAAAGCTATTAAGCTGAAGAGTTTGTTTGTTTGAACGCGCTTATCTCAGCAACTACTTACCTACTGGAACGATTTCCAATTCTTTCACATGTACCAGGCAAAGCGGATCATATATATTTTTAATATAATAGAATTGCTTATGAAATTTTTATATTAGTTTGTTCCATTTTATCGTACATGGATATCATTTTCCAATCCCAAAATTTCCATATTCTTTTTAATACAATGTATTGTATAGCAAAACTTGCTCATATAAATTGTAGGAAAATAGAGTTTAGGGAGCTAGCTAGAGACGGCGTGTAATTACAGACTTAATTGCGTCTAACTTTGCCAGTTTATTCTTCGAAACTCTGCGTACAAGCCGGGTTTAGCATCCAACTGTTCACGCTTTGCTTGCTAAGAAATTTCGTCTCTATTTGTACGTCTTTAGTACAGTCTAGGCTGCCCGGGTTCGCTTGAACCTTGAAAAAGTCATGAAAATAAAAAAAATGATATTGGTGGTATGCCCTCGGACGAAAGCTAGTTTTTCTAGTTATCACAGCTTGTATTATACTCGGCATAAAGCATATCACTGTCAAATATGTAGAAAATACGTTTTGTGGCTTTCGAGTGAAATAGTAACAAACATAAATCTACACATTTTTACACACTTTTACGTAAAATTTTAGCAATATTATTATATACAGTAGGATGACTTAAAGTTGATCCGTTATCGTTAAAAAAAAAATTTGTTTTGTCAAAATATCATATTTCACTTACAAAAGTATTTAAACTGTCTCTTAAACTAGAAAAGTTCAGTGACATAATTTGTGTTTGTTTTCATTCAATTTGTGAATTATTGAAATGCGTAAAACTGCAATAATCATTTGTAAGTTGCCTGGATGAGGTGCTTTATAACGATACAACCACTTTTTTATGTATTTTTATTTTCTTGTGTTCTATGTATCTATTGGTATGAACTTGTACAATAAAATGAATAATGTATTATTTATTTATTTAACACTTTATTGTGCTGGTATACGAATAAACTTAAAAAATAAAAGACTTACAACTAGACCAGCACAGAAGGCGATCTTTGCACTAAAAAGTGACATTTTATAAATCGAAAGCTTTTAATACATTGAGCTGTGAATGAATTATATTTTTATTGCTCACCACAAAACTGCACCGCTGATTTGCATTCATTTCAACACCTTATACACTGACACGAGGACGTTAGGTCCTAAGTGTGCAAAACTGGTGATTCCTACATATTCCTGAGTTCAATCGCCGACTCGAGCTGTCTATAAAGACTTCGATCTCCTATCGTGAATTCGCAAACGATTAATTTTCCGTAAAGACATATACCTTGAGACATAGTATGCAAGTACGTTTTATATAAAAAGGTATACTATAAGAATATAAATGTATGTATAAAGAATTTTTATGTAATCGTGTATTAAATTTTATTAATAATTATCCGTAATCTTTGTGGTATTTTATAAAAGGTCAAATTTTTAGTTTATTTTATTATTTTATTTTGATTTGATTGATAATTGTTAGAGTTATTAAATAACGTTTCTGCATAGTATTCTCTACTAGTATCACTGTATTAATGAAAAGAAACCTCATATTATTTAGTAGCTATGCCTCGGTTGCGTCCACGTCTAACATAATAACATTATATATATCTTTAAACAGTGTAATTTCTTCCATAAATTGATTATATAGCTGACCTAGCTAGACCTAGCTAGACCAGTAGTTACTGAGATTAGCCCGTTTAAATAAGCAAACTCTACAGCTATGTATTATAATATTAATATACATATAGACTAATCGTAAAGTATCAGGTTTCTCGGATCCTGTTCGAGTCCTAGGTCGAGGGAACTTGCGCAGTGTGAATTCTTGTAATACCAACGCAATTTGCTTTATTATCCATAAATTTTCACGTTGTTAAAGTTTTGTTCCTTGCTGTGATATCATATTTCTAATGTTATTTCTTGTAACTGTGCAAAGAAAACCGTGTACAAAATAAAAATGAGGTCATTGAAGCTTGATGTAATGCAATTTCTATCTATAATAATTTTTCAATAATAGTGTGTGATTGTAATAAGTAGGTGTACTTGGATATAATATAATATACGATATATTTATTTAGGTAGTAATTTCAAATCAAACTTATTTATTAAATTTAAACAATATCGGAATAAAAGTTGCCTGTTATTCCAGTTGTCCAGCTATCTACGTACCAAATTTCATTGCAATCGGTTCAGTAGTTTTACGTAAAAGAGTAACAAACATATACATGAACATGCATCTATCCTCACAAACTTTTGCATTTATATTATTATTAAGTACGATTGGATAGCTATAATATTATATGTTCTAAAACTGCAAAATAAGAAATTAACTATTGCCATATTTATTATTATTATTATGTCATTCAGACAAATAAAACATCTTTTAATAATATTTTCTTGTGTTTGGTTTCACGCGAGTATTATACATTTAGAAATTAAAAACTTTTCAACGGATTTTAAACGCGATTTATTCATTATATTATTAACCCGACGTTTCGAACACTTTACAGTCTCCCCGTGACCACGCTCGCTGTAAAGTGTTCGAAACGTCGGGTTAATAATATAATGAATAAATCGCGTTTAAAATCCGTTGAAAAGTTTTTAATTTCTAAATCTTTTAATAATTTAACTATCTAACTACAGTTCTTGAGATAGAGACAGACAGACAGATACGAGAAAAACGGAGACCGAAGGCTTAGTGTTATTAGGGTCTTGTTTTTTGTGTACAAAACTATAAATAGAAACAGGAACAATAACGATTCGCTCGAAACTATAATCTTTTAATGCCAAAACATGTCCTTCTATTAGCAGAATTTTAAACTTAAATTTGGATGGGAAAAATATCTCTCCCACCGTCATATCGATAGCTATAAACGTTACAGGATAAATTATTTCAATTTAAATGCATGCCAAATAAAGATATTGTGTCATGTAGACCAGATGACACCTGCACATCCCTACAGCCCTGGAGGATTGTCCTCCATCGGCACGCAAGCGCCTCGCTGAGCTACGCCCACTAAGCTTCAGATGTAAACACCGCTCCACCAATGTGAGTGCGCCGTTATCCTTGCGAACATCCTTAACGATTTTCGTTAAATCGTCGTTATTTCGTCAGAAAATAAAGCGTCCGTATTTATTGTTCGGTTCAAAAACCTTGTTTATTAAAATTGAGAACAATAGTTCTCGTTAAATATAACGGGAGTCTAATTTCATAACCGTATGTTTTATCGCTATGAATCGTAAATTATTTTATATAGTCTTCGATAACTATGTAATTGCATGGTTTTGTTGAACAGCTTTGATACATTCAAACAATATGTATATTTTAAAGCACAATCTTACTACTCATATTTATATCCAGCGTTTTATTGTAATAATTCTGAAGGAAAGTTATTAAAGAGCACTATTACGTGTTGAGTGGCGTGCACCGATCGCGCTTGAAGCTGCGCAGAGTGGGTCAAGACGGGCGGCGCGAACTAGCGGGGTAGGCGGCGGCCGATTCATGTTTACGGGTCTCGCCCGTCAGCTGTTCGCCGCATGAATGTGCCGCTTGCGCCGCGCATCGATTGATTGATACTAGAACACGTGCCTCCTGCGAGCCAGTCCTGCCGCGCTCGCCGGCCCGTCCGCGCGCCCTTACGCCCGCGCTCAATGGATTGCCCGAGGTGACCGGCGCGACGCACCACTGACCGCCGTAAGTAAATTAATACCCATACGACCGATGCGGCTGCGCGCTGCATTGTTTACAATATTTCGAATTGCTGTCGATAATAAAAAAACATCGGTTTACGTAATCGAAGGACGCGATTATTATTCGGCTGCCCATGACGGTACGCACACAAATATTACATAAACCTTTCGATCAAGTTGACAACGTTTGAGCACCCTTGACGTGCATATAATTAAAAGATCCTTACGTCCTTATCGACCTCTTTGAGGGAACGACTTTGGCTATGTAATAAACAAAATTTTCTATTACATATGAAGGTATATATCACGCCCAGATATATTATATTCTGTCGCAATTTAAGCACATTGGGCTAATGAATAATTCCTTTTAGCATCAAGTCCAAGAGAGTTCCAATTTATGTATTATTTATGTTATATCCTTAACTTAATATATACATTTTTGTGGGGAGATTTTTACATTGTTAGTATTTGTGTATGGAGTTTTTGCCAAATTCAAACGTCATTAATTAACTGTAATACATTCTGATTATAGGCTGTTATATGAATGTATAATTAATATTAAAATGATTAATGTTTTATGCCATAAAAACAATACACTCATGTAATTTAACATAATTTCTGATGTTTTTCAAAAATGAACAACGTAGGTGGAGTAATGAAAAAATAAAAAAAATGGATTTGCAGTTATTTAACTTTTTCCATTTCATTGTTTACGTATAAGCGGGTGTGTCAACCGTCTAAGGGGCACTTGTTATATTTGTCTGGGGTTTAATAATGATAATTCATTTAGTGGTAAGTATACGTGCGGTACCATTTAGGTGAATTATAAACTGAAAGTGAAATAGTCGCATAGTATAAGTTCTCTTTAGTAGATATTAAGTTACATTCTCAACTTTCCTGAAATGTCGGTAAATTATTCTAATATCTAGTATAATTATTGTTAGTAATAACTATAATGTCAAGAAATACACAATTTTAAATATTATGTACTACCCCAATTTTCGCTAACCTAACCTAAATTATTATGAGTAACTCTTATTTTTACGATTCCATTATTTTAAAAATATATAAAACATATTATAATATTGATTCCGCAGCTTTCTTTTTTCAGGGAAATGAATAAGTGTGTTAGTTAAAGGTATTTTTTCTGAACCGATATGCAGCGAAAATGTAAAACTAATATATAATACGGTATGGTTGTGGGTGTTTTTTGTTTTTTTTTATTTAATTATCAAAAGCACTAACGCTATCTATTGTAACAAGAGATGAAATCTCTCACAGAAAAGGGTGCGACAGCTGAGTTCCATCATTGATTGTTTGCTTTTCGTAATCTTAAACGAGATAACTGCTCCTTATTTAACAAATTCCACCCTTCTTATGTTTATGTTGAAAAAATTGATTTAATTTCTTTGAATTCAGTATAAATGGTTCTCTTTGTTCTAAGCACCCACTTCTTTTTCAAATAAAAAATTCACATTCTTTTTTTTTTGGATCTTTTTTTATTTATTTACACTTTAATGTACAATACACATACAGTTGACAAATCCAATAAACAATATCTATTGTACAATTTGGCGGCCTTATCGCTTTGAAGCGATTTCTTCCAGGCAACCTTTGGATACA
>NC_052116.1:6885141-6896959 GCF_012273895.1 Zerene cesonia | reverse complement strand
CAATGTCATGGACATTTTTTGGAACAAAAGTTTTTCAAACATCTTTCCATATTTTTTGATAATTCAGTTAGATATTTCATAATCATTCTTTTCTGATGCATAGACCAGTCTTTATTGATTACTGAATAGCTTTGTATTTTCTTGTATTTAATTTTATGCGAGTGTTATACATTTAGAAATTGAGGACTTTTTAACGGGTTTTAAACGCGATTTATTAGTTATATTATTGACGTACTGACGTATACGTACGGGGCTCACTATTTTGCAGTATGCAGATGTCAAAACCGCAGATAGATTTGGCGGGGTTTCTGTTATGCACTGTTTTTTTATACTGCTGCAGCGAGCATGGACTTTGTAAATTTTCTTTTTATCTTTTGTGTTCGATATTTATGTTTTGGTTCTATATATTGTAAGATATAAAAGAAAATACTATGGTCATTGATATTTTATACGCATCGATGTATGATAATAGTGGAACACTGTTAAAATTGTTATTTTTTATACATTTCAAAAACATTTCGCCTTACGTAACCTTACCTCGCTTATAACTAAGAATATATATTATTTATATAATGATAAGTATATCTACCTACATATAACATAATAAACATTAATAAAATAATATTTGCGGAATTGATCATATTTATATTGGGAATCGAACTTTCATTTTATGGAAAAACACATAGTCAGTAGAACTAGAAACAATTATTACCCTCCCACACTGTTCACAAGAATATCAATAACATATATAATTATTTATACCTGCTATATATACAGTACTATGTACAGGATGTACATAATGTACGCAAGCCTAATAGAAACAATTATAATCTTCATTCTTTCTTCCATATTTATCCTACAAAGAATTGATTGGTTACAAAAGCAACGGATGACAGATGAAAACGATTCCTAATTAAAAGTATATTTAGTTTAAGTATCATCCAGGTTTGTAATTCTTATAACATTAAATAACTAAATATATAAATACTATAGGAAAATATAAGGTTTATTACAAGTCCAATCTCGAGCTCAAAGACATCCAATGGACGAGCGAGGCCATTTTAATTCCTTTGTGAAATGCCTGACCAATATTTTTTCTTCTTTTCTGAAAGTTCGTTAATAAGAAAGTACGCGTGCGATTATATGGACATAGAAATTTATTGATGGGTCGATTTATAAGCTGTAGATTGAGTACAATGATAACAATCATTCGTTCGTATTACCTTAAAATATAATGGAATTCATACGCTTAATTTTTACACAACTAAATTTGAAATTGTTGGGCCAGAATTGCATCCATATTTCAAGTAATTTTATCATCATCATCATCATCAGCTCATGTAAGTTCCAACTGCTGGGGCACTGGCGGTGACGGTTCAGGCCATACCACCGTGGATTACAACCACGCCGGTCAAGTGCGGGTTGGCAGATGTCACATGTCCAAGACTCAAAAGTTCGACGAACTTTTGAGTCTTGGACATGCCGGTTTCCTCACGACGTTTTCCTTCACCGGTTGAGCAGTGGCGATGTTATCGTTAGATAAATTGAATTCATATTTTATTATAGATGAATATATTATTTTATATACTTTTATACTATCGAAAATAAAACTTTGAAATGACTGAAAAAGAGGGTGAATATTTATCATAAACTATTTATTGTCAGTACAGTGTTAAAGCGGAAAACTACAATAAATATGAAACAAAATTTCCCTAATATAATCTGTATGCGGTTATTTTAAAAAGCATTTAGAAATCATCGCTTTTCTACAAATGCCGTCCACGCAGTAGAACTGAACCAATTTTCAATTTATTTTACGTAACTCATTGAGCTCACTTTAAATTAATAAGTCGATGTAATATATGCGCTATGGAGGCGTGTAATGTGCAATAATAATTTGTTTTCACCGCAGACCGTGGCCAATACATTGTTACCATGTTCCCATTTAATTATTTATGGCTACATAGTTTTGTTGGAAATTTGTTTAGTATATTTTTACGGCAATGTTGCGAACGGGGTCGACATATTTGTGTGTAAATAAAAGTTAGAATTCCTAAGTAGCTGCAATGTTAGCATGTTGATTTAGCGAGTAATTGTATATTCTTTCTATTCAACGATGGCGGTGCGGTAACGTTTGTTTTTTAAGTAAGTGTTTCAGTGAAATTGGGGTGAAATGTCATGGCTGTTCAAACGAATGAATTTAATATTAAATTATACACCTGCTACAAAAAAAAAAACATATATGTTTTTGTGATGCAGATTATACGTCGCATTTATTGTTTGCAAGAAATTCTAAACACTTTTAAATATGTATGTATGTTTTTAAGCAATAGCTGCCTAGTACCAACGAACTTTGATAGGACAAGCAATATGCATTGATTATTTATGTAACTATAATTATCTAAATACAGCATTTACGTGAACCGTGTAGGTTTACGTATGCGAATCAAAAAGACGACGTAACACTACCTACATTTTATTCGTAGATCACCTAATATTCATACATTTCATGCGGCAGAAATAGGCAACGTCTGCCAGATCTGCGTTCTTCTCCTATAATTCGTCGATAAGATCTGTAATCTGGTTGGAACCATACAAAACGAGTTCGACGAACAAAACATGGCGGATAACATTTATATGTTATTGTAAAGAAGGGATAAATATTCAACATGTGAGCTTAATAAAAAACCATCATTCTTTTGTTGTATTTATTATTGAAATAAACGTACAACAAATGTATTTGAATGGTTTCGTAATTAACAGTGAGTCGTTACTTTTTTACCTTTTCGTATACGTTTTTGTAAAGTAAATGAGAACGATTTTCATCACACACATGGCTACATCTCACAGTCAGCAACAAGAGATTATGGAATCATCCATGTGCAGGAAACATGTGTATATAACACACCTGCTATATATAGTTTGATATTTAGCGCCAACAAGAGTATTTCATCAAACGTTTCTTCTTGTTAATGAATAATGAATAAACGAATTGACAAAAGACAATGCAATCGCAGACAATAATTAGCACACATAGAGTAAAGTTTGGATCACGAGCATAGCCAGGGAAAGGGGGAGGATTATGTTCAAGCGAATGATTTGTAAAAAAAATGCTTGTTTTAATTTTATTATAACTATATTGTACTGTAATACATTATAAATGCGAAAGTTTGTAAGAATGTGTGTGTTTGTTGCTATTTTACGCAAACACTACCGAACCGATTGCAATGAAATTTGGTACATAGACAGCTGGACAACTGGAATAACATGTAGGCATACAATAACATATATACTTTTTATCCCGATATTCCTACGGGATACGGACTTACGCGGGTGAAACCGGCGGGGCGCAGCTAAACATAATATAGATTGCACAAATATGTGATGAGCCCTATAAAATCGAAAACACTAAAGCTTTTAACTTGGTTATCACGAGTATTGATGCTTCTCTTTTATGTTCGATACTAATTACAGTATAAGCGTAGCGAAAGGGTTATAGTTACATTTCCCCAATTATTAAATAAACTTGATTTGGATTTCAAAAAAAGCATAAATATTAATAATGTCAAAGCTAAACTTAAATTACATTATCTGAACAACCTGTATATGTATTCGATTTAGTCATGTTAACGCGATGCGGGTACTTAAAAATAATTTCATCATTCTTCTCTCTTGCACTTACAGCTCGCAAATATAATTTCTTAATGATGTGTCGTGGTAAACTTGATTGCATACCGGACAAATCTTTGTGGTTTTTGGTATGCGTTATTTAATGTATAATATGTATTTTCTTTTCAAATAAATAAAAAAAAAAAAAAAAAAAAAAAAAAAAAAAAAAAACATAAATACATTGGTAATTAAAATCTTCCGAGGTACCTCTAGCTACATAATCCATTCTAATATTATAAATGCGAAAGTGTGCTTGTTTTTCGAATAATAGATCGGATAATAAGATCTTAATGTCTGCCTATAGGTAGGAAGCTAGACAGTGACAAAAGCTACTTTTTATCGAGGCGAAACATCTCATTCTTATGGGGTTTTCCATTGATTACGCGGGCGTAGCCGCGGCTGGATAGCTAGTACAATTGTATGATATGCAAAAATTTCAATGTAGAGAATTTTATCAATTACGCTCGTACATATTTACATATTCTTATAAAACAAGCTAATGTCCAGTATTACTAATCACAAAAAGCTTAATATTGCTTATAACAGGATACTAAAAACATCTGAAAAGCATTCTATATGCAATCGACAGATTATTGACTTTCTTTAACAAAATGAAAAATTGTAACAGTACACAAAGTTACAAATCAACACCACATTTAAAGAAGAAAAATCGAAACAACCACCATAGTCAGATTCCGTGCTCGGCCGATCAAAGTAAAAATCTTTGTGCTCAAAACAAAAGCTCTAAAATCTGGGAAAGCCTACAGCGATTAATCTTTTAGTGCTAGATTAGCTTTTAAACACCGATCACAGAACCCAGTGTTTGCTTCTTTGTTGAGTAAGCGAGTCTTTTCATTCAAACTGGTGAAAATCCTTGAAATGAGTCCCATTGTTTCCCGTAAGTGCAGAAGAAGTGGGCACTTTGCTGTGCTGTAGCTTTTAATCTTTGTTGCAAGCACAAAACATGTTAACTGCATCGTAATTAAATGCTTTGCATAAGCGTTTGTTGCTCAACCTGTTAAATAACGCGTGAGATAATATTTTAGAAACATTTTAAGCTTATGCTTCCGTTCGCTATAATAATTTACTCTGTTTGTGAGAAGCGGCGCTAACATCAGATTATGATATTGTTGGAACTAAACAGTAATTGTTATTGAAATGAACTTTCAATAAGTTTTATAATAATAATTAATTTCAATTTAAAGTCATTTAACAAGGAAGCTATAGTGCTTTTGCCATACATACATTAAATAATTAAACTTAAATTGAAGTCAAAAAGCAATCACAATTTTGAAATAACCGTCTGCAACTGCAACGTGACTTACGTGCAAAATTTATTAGTTTCCAAAGCAAGCTTCTAGGAGAAAATTAAGCCAATGTGATAATATATTAATGGAACAATAGCTTTGAGACGGGCTCACAATGAACTATGAACAATGTGCAGGTTGAATGTATGTTACGGAATCGGCGAATGCATTTTACATTCCATCCGTAACCCGCATACAAGACTCCACGAAAGTTCTCTGCATATATAGTTGCTAAAAATATTAGACATTGTGTATTGTTATCCTTCGTATATAAAATTCCTGTTGTATCTTGTATCAAGAAGTTAAAATTTAGGAAGGGGCTACGAACCGTAGCTAGGTGCTACGACAGTTTTAATCTTTATTCTTAGCATGATTGTCAATTTTGTTTCCTACGTGATACTTGGTATTTATAAGTTTAGAGTATTCTAGTTTAAAAAATATATAATGTAAAGCGTTAATGGCATACTATATATAAGATCCTTCACAAATGATATCCATACCGGGTAATGGTTGATAAAAAAAATCAAAGTTTTTTCTTGTGTTTGATAATACGCGAGCCTTATACTATACTATACCCTATAGAAATTAAAGACTTTTAAACGGATTTTAAGCGCGATTTATTCATTATATTATTAACCCGACGTTTCGAACACTTTACCCAGTCTCCCCGTGACCACGCTCGTTGTAAAGTGTTCGAAACGTCGGGTTAATAATATAATTAATAAATCGCGTTTAAAATCCATTTAAAAGTCTTTAACTTCTGAAATCAAAGTTGGTAACAGAAAATAATCCAGTACATCGAAAGAAAACCGCGAATCATTCTTGATTTTAAATTATGCAACAATTAAATTACTTTATTATTAGTATGCTTATAATAAACAGATAAACAACTTTTTAAAACACAGATTTTTGAACATAGAAAAACCTAATGTGAAATAAGTACGAGCATAGTAAATAAGTACTTGTTACTTGTTTTACTTTTAACGTGTAACTGGCGCTTCGTGAAAACTGCCAATACGAATTTCCATAGTCAAATTAAATCTACCTTTAAAGTCTTTAGCATACAATGCTTTTCCAATATAACACAGTTAACAGAGCTAGTGACCTACATCCCTTCGGAAGCAGGCGTGTATCACTCGGCTACCAGCATTTGGCAATCTCTCACTGCGCTCGTGAATTTTATTCTATAAACCTGTTACCGACGGTACTGCGAAATAAATGGATCCACGGATTTAGCTACAAAATATTTTAAAAAATTTGTTAAATTTTGTATAAAATCCTTAGTTAGCTTTCTGATTAAAATTATGTATGAATTGTCGCATGTCTTATTATATTATGTAAAATACAAATGAATTATTAATGGCTGGAATACAATGGAAAAGACCGATGCATTTGAAAATGTTACTTATAATATAAGGATTATTATAGTGTCTTCTTTTTCTGTAAACTTTATTAACAACAGATATTGGCTGGTATTATTGTATGAAAATGTTTGTACATTCGCCCAATTTCTTGTCGAGAGAGAGAGAGTTTTTTTTTTTAATTTCAGTTTGTAGCATTCTCCCCAAACTACATGTTATTACTGATTTACTTATACGGACCACAGTTACAATTTTAAATTGTGATGACATCAAATTATATAGTAAAAGAGTACACCATCCTAGAAAACTAGCAGAGCGTTTGAAACACGTTTAATATTGCGAACGATTATGGGCAGCAGTGATCACCTTCCATCAAGTGCATCGCTTGCTCTTTTACCTACTATTATGATAAAAAGACTATCAATTTATAACTTACTTTTTTCAAACTTTTATATACTTAAATGAAGTACAAAAGTATAATGCAACCGAACAAAAATTATTGCCTTAAGCAGGTATACAACAACATATGAAAGTCGCAGTCCAATTATCCAAGTAAACAGATGTATCTTGGCTAATTTAGCGACCGTTGGACCGCGCACAATGAATCGTTCTGTTTACCTCTTCCTTAAGTAGGTATCGATCCTATCTAGTCGAAACTATACTGAGTCCAGAATATAGCATCTATTTTATAAAACACTTAATTCTTAAATATGTGGTTATAGTAATTTGTGTACAAACGATACGATACGTTTGTTACAGGAATGAGTAATAGGAATAATGTAAAAAAATATAAATAGATAATCTTCTATAATAAAAGTTGGGTTTCAAATTATTGCAAATCAGGGTTCGTGTGATGACTACTTCGTGGAGGTTTTTCTAAGTTGTTCAAATAATCAAAACAAAAGCGGAGTCATCGTTGAGACGCGAATATATCATTTCCTGTAGTGTGGTCGACGCCCAATAATACTCCGACTAATGAAATGAAGAGCTTCTCCGATGAGATTGCCTTAATATCACGAGTTTCGCTGAGTTCTGAAGATAACGATATCGTTGTGATAGATGACCGTCTACAAGCACTAGTCGTACTAACATGGCATACAATTTTCTTACCTATCTGCACAGGGTAAAACACATTTTCCATTGCACGACCACCGCGAATGTTATTGAGAACTTGTTTTGATATATATTGGCAGATTTTAAGTTGATTTGCGATTAGAACGAATCATTTTTGTTATTTCATAATATTGTCGTCGGTCGTACGTAATTCTCGTTTTTCATATCATATTTCATGCCTCGTGTGTCACGCAATTGCCGCTCCTAAATCAGTAAATCAAACAATGTTAATCATATAAAGAGACTAATGCAGGTTTTTATCGATCAGTTTTATAGAAGACATTTTATAGCTATAGATTATAGATCTGTTACGTAGTGTATTTCTTCGTCAACATTTCATCACACATGTATAATAAAGATATCCAAAATATCCTCTAGTCTTAACGTCTTAGAAGACGAACGAATGAAGAAAGAAGACTTAACGTCTTTAGAAGTGGCAGTAATATAAGAAAATCACCAATGTAGTGTACGAGTGGGACTATTTTTTTAAAAGGTTTTGACTATTTTTATAGTTAAAATGCTTAGTTATGTAATATTAAAAATAACGAGATTGCAAAATATTTTTTATGATAAGCAAAGGGGCACTTTTAAGATGGTATATACATCTAATTAATTTTTAGTTTATACTAAAACATTCAACATAACTAACTTAAAATAATTCACATATATTCACAAGAACTGTTTGTAAAGTATACCTTTATATGTATTTTTAATTCAGTTGCTAACAATTTTTAAATATTATCATTAATATATTAGAACCGACCCAGTCTACTTTTATATAAGCTCTTTCTAAATATAAAATGTGAGCTGTAGCACAATGCAGCAAAAGAGCATTTTCAAAAAGCTTTTCAGCCATCGATCAATAGTTCAAAATTCATTCATCATCTATTGACAACTCCTGGGTATTTAGAGTATTCCATATAACTTTAATGTGTTCATAAGCATAGGTTGGTTGATAGTCACCATATACTCACTTATTTAAGGTCATGATAACAATAAACATGTAAGTTGAATATTAACGAAAAATAAGAAATACTTAAATATTTATAAACAACATCATACATTTTTAAGAACAATTAGATGATTAAGGTACAAATTGATAGCATCTGTACAGTTATAATTTTTAGATCATATCAAATAAATGACACAAAGAAGTGCAGCGAATTTCTAGAAACTTCCTATCTTTAAATCTCTTTTTGCTATTCAGGCAACGTAGAAACAATAGTTTAGGGTTGGGCTAAAAAGATAAGTATAAAAGCTGTCTTGTGTTTGTTCCCAATACGTAAAATGCACCGCGTTGAAAGATTACGAAAACATTTATTTTGAATCTGATATCCATCTGCGGCTCTGAGCGAATTTTGATTTTCGACGCAATATCAGGCCAAGATTTATTTGCATAAAACCAAATGTATACTCGGAGTGGAATTGTTTTTCCCAATATTTTATGGCACCGAGGTTGTTGAATAGCTTCCGTGGCTTAATATATCTTTTGCATTAATTAGAATGCCTTCCAAGTACGTTGAATTGACTTTTTATTATGCTTTTATGTTTTTTGTTCGTTAATAAAATGTGTATTGATATAATGATGAATAAATAAGAAAAATTATTTTCCATTGTAATTCCGTTCGTGATTCGTGAATTAACTGTATTTTTTTAACAGCAGGAAAGAAGCAGTCTTATTAACGAAATAACTTGTACAATCATAATTTCATTCATACTTTTTTTTGACGATTCAACATCCCATGTCATGATCATTATGCAGATAGTAAAATATTCACTGACTAGCTGCGTCCCGCGGTTTCACCCGCGTATGTCTGTATCCCGTAGGAATATCAGGATAAAAAGTTGCCTATGTGTTATTCCAGTTATCTAGCTATCTACGTACCAAATTTTATTGCAATCGGTTCAGCAGTTTTTGTGTGAAAGAGTAACAAACATACACACGTCCTTACAAACTTTCGCATTTATAATGAACGAGCTGCGCCCCGCGGATTCACCCGCTTAAGTCTGTATCCCGCAGGAATATCGGGATATAAAGTTGCCTATTTGTTATTCTAGTTGTCCAGTTGTCTACGTACCTAATTTTTATGCAATCGGTTCAATAGTTTTTGCGTGAAAGAGTAACAAACACACACATCCTTACAAACTTTCGCATTTATAATATTAGTAGGATAGAAGGATATGATATTGTACGCATATACCTACGGATTCAAATCAAGGGACGGAACAAATAAATATTTTCAAATCTTTAATGATTATTACATTTTAATGGCCTAAATACCATAATTATTATAATGATGATTTATATGTTTCAAGGTCACGCAAGGAAACTATTTGCTATTTAACAGTATTAGAATATACTGAGCATAACATATTATTATTAGCTTATTTACATAGTATTCCGCGCAGGGAAAAGGTACTGGATATGAAGAGTTAGCGATGACACAACAGCTTTTAAGACTGAACACAATTACAAACCGCAAGTATGTAATTGAAGAATACATTGAAGCACAAGGTTCGTAGTATATTAAGACAAAAAATTGTAAAATCACTAAATATGAAGTAGATAATTTATTAACATAATCAACAATGACTTCGGTTGAATTAAGCAGTGATTAATGAAGTGCAATATTATAATGTTCCATTTCGTATTTTACCTTTTGAAAAAACTTATTATTTGGCAACCTTTTCAGTTAAATTTCAACATTGTACATGAAGTGGCTCTGAAATTTTATCATCATGAAGTTTACCCTTACTATATACGATCACGCAACCCGTACCTGCAAGTGATGACATACTATGCGCTATAATGCTACATACTAAAAGCTTTTCACCTCTGGTTTTTCGTTATAAAATACTCTACTAAATTAAAGTTGTAGGGAAATGACAAATCGTACAGGAGTACCGTAAACATTGAACTTTTTCTTTGTGCTTTACACAATGTAGTAGTGGTATTCGGAAGTGTCATCGACATCAGTTCAGAAGAATTATGGAGTTTTTCTAATAGTCATAATTACTTAAATTTGAGAAATGTTCATTTTAAATTTGTTATACCAGCAGGAGCCTAGTATAAGAAGACACTACAGAGTCCTATTATTCATAATCTAAATTATATAACAGCGAAACGTAAAATAAAATTGGACCTAGATGATTTGATCTATAATTTATGATGTAGACTATAAGATAAAGAAGGGAATATTTTTAATGTGCAAATTCAAGAATAACCTTATTTTGAGCCGAACAAAAACTATGTCATGCATTTTTACAAGTATTAGATGATGATGGATGGATCCTTAGCTCAGTAAAGTCTTCCAGAAGTTCTAAAAGATTATCATTAATTACCCACGAAGATGTAGTAATATATGTCACATAACTGCACGTAGAGTTTTGAAGAAATGTCAGATTTTTTTTTATATTTACTAAACATTTTTGTAACACGTACCTAACAGAATTAATAATTTCATCTAACACTTCACTTAAAACAATATACGAACTCATTACTTCCTACTTAATTTCATAGCCTATTTTCAAAACTGGTACATCGTTCATTCTTATGACTCCATTATGCCGTGCCTCTCATGCCCATTTTTCCCTCGCGAAGTGTTGTTTAACATAATCACAGACGTTACATCATTTATTCAATTTCACGAGGCTGCCTATTAGGTTACCGAACACTCGTCTCACGAGCATTAAGGTAATGATACCTTTGTTAGTCGCGATGCAAGCGGCGCCGAATGAACTTAATAACTAATGAACGTTGTTGGGTTGTAAAGCGAGACATGAATAAAGAGATTTTGCTGGCGAAATTATTAGTTCTTTAATAAATCTGTTATTCTTTTATATGTAAGTCTGTATTCGACCTTACACCTCTCTAAATGTTCATGGGCGGTGGTAGCGCTTACCACCAGCTCCATTACGTAATATGACATAAAAAAAAACTTTATCTGATAGAACTTTTTTAATTTTTATTTTTAAATATGGAAGTCGAATACGATTTGTCCCGAATTCGGCCAGCTGGCACTGGGAGAGGCACCATACCCCCACATTCCTTATCCCCTAGCAACGCATGGGTAGTGGAGATCGCTTACCATCAAGCGAACTACCAGTTTGTTTTCTCGTTCAAATTCATCATGCATATTGTATTGTATGCTATATATTTGTATTAGTAGCTCGCCCCAACTTAGATTGGCTTAAAACAAGTATTCTTTTTTAAATTTTATGGCAGTCAGTAATATTTAAACTATTAAATATATAATTATCAATCAGTTTATCTAATAAAAAAACAAGCTTTTCTCTATACCTAGTCTTGCCATAAATATTGTAATAAAGAAAAAAGAAAATTGTTAACTGCAAATAACATTTATTACT
>NC_052116.1:6870645-6884141 GCF_012273895.1 Zerene cesonia | reverse complement strand
ATTATGATTATGTTATGTTATATATTAAAGTGTCAAAATTTTGGTTACATCATAGAATAAATTATGCAACGCCCATAAATTTTCCAGCCGCTTACATAAGCATTTATGCCTTGTATGCAATGAGCTAAAATTTTTTAATTGTTTCAATTGTTGTCGATAGAATGTTGGATGTACATATTTTAATTACGGATTAATCTGTTTGTGTGTAGGTTCTTCTTTTGCTTGTATTTTAAATTACGAGGGAATTATAATTTTGAAATTAAAGTCTTTATAGCGGTTTGAAAACGTAATTTATTCGAGATTATTTCAAAGGTCCATGAGTCCCTTTAATATACTCTCGGAGATAAAATAATGAATAAATTGTGTTTTGAAATGATGAAACTATAGGGGTGAATCATTTTAATAGGAGATTCCTGACAGTTTTAGATGAATAAATGTAATTTCAATTGAGTAAGTATATAATATAGAGCTACATACGCCATGTCGTTAGCTGTACGGCACATAATTTATGAAGCGGGCATACTATGTCGTGATTATTATATTACTTACTGTTACATACTATTAGTGCGTTGTGATAACTATGATATTCTTCGGCTTTTACTTCGAGATCAAAGGCGTTGTTGTGCGTGCGACGCTGTTTGCGGACTCTTGCGACGTTGTTTTATTGTTATAATTAAGTCTGACATTTGTAAATTTTATCTATTATAATATTTTTATTTATGATCTAAAAAGGAAAAAACATAACTCACTAGTGTAATTAACATGATTTATGCCAAATTTATATGATGGCGCGGATACACAATTAAAAGCAGTAAAGCACTATCTAAATTATCATGAAACAGAGGTCTAATAACTTGAAAGCCTGAAATTTTCATCGATACATTAAAATGATTTAATATTGAACTGTTGACAGTATTATTTACTCTGTACATTTATTTAGCTTCTGCCACCACATTAAGCTATTAGGATATTGTAGGCTTTACATAAACCAATGTCTGCTACTGTTTGTTATCCATTTTAAATTGACTTGCTATTTGTTTATTACAATTTTAATAAAAATAAAGTAATAGATATACGTTATTGTTAATTATATTAAGGCGTGTTAATAAAAACATGCATCATAATATAGACACTAACAAGTCGATGTTATAAAGTTCAGCAGATTTAATTTATACAAGCAATGTAATTCATCAGTTTGGAATGTCATTATATATGATATATACAATGATATAATATGATACAATATAAATCTAGTGTTACGCAAAACAATGTCACAAATGCCTTCAATAAGTAATAGCCGGTTTTCGCGGTTTTACGAGCGTGCCGAGTGCAAACAGAGGAGTTCCAAGTTTTGTAACAATGTCTTAAATAAATTATAGAAGAGGACATTGTGTGGTTTCGTAAGCATTTGTGAGTTCACATGTGCCCTCGACTGGTATATGAGTACAAAACATGTATTGTTAAGACTCTACGTGAATATTGTTTGAGCAAACATATTTTGTATAAAAAATCTCCGTATAATTCATTACCGCTTCCTTGATCGATTTAACGCTCGACCACTGATTCAAGCGGTTTTGCATTTAAAGAAGTCGGTGAGGAAGAAACATTATTATGAAGGTAAAAAGAATCCCGTAATTAATGATCAGTGAAACATATTATATACATACATTTGTACCGTATCTAATTTTGTTGCTAAAAATTCCCTAAATAAGACCACAGATAACATAATACTATACTAGTAACACGTACACTAAATATTGCCACTTAATTGAAGATGATCTGAAGGTAAAAACACAGAATTTCAATTGAAATACTAAAATGTTGACACTCATAAATAACCAAAACCCCCATAACGAAACATAAAGCGAACTTTTTAAAAACGGTCCCAATAACGTGTGCGCACGTTTCAATTTTTAGTCCAACGCAAATGAATGAAGTCCGCAAAGTTTAACTGGTATATTGAATGGCATTCAGCGAGCTCGGGTCTGGATGCTAACGAGTAGATTCATGTACTTTGCCAGTGCCAATACGTAACAGCCCAACACCTTTTAGTGCCCTCAAAATAATTGTTCCTTTATGAAAAAATACTGTAGCTTTTTGCGTGCGGTTTGATTTCTGTTTCAAAAGCGTATTTTATAGTGAATCGAATGTGAATGCAGTTTCACATACTACTACGAAGAGGTAATTGGATTTTGATTATATTGAGAGTTAACTTTTGCACCAAAAATATTTCTTATTTTATTTTTGGATGATCTTCATTTAAATTTATCGATTATGTTTACGTTGCTCCAAAAGCAATAATTTCAGTAAGTAATAGTAATTTCAGTAACTGAAGACAGTCTGTCCGTTTATTCTAACAAAGTTAATAAAGTTGACGTAATATGCCTACCAATTCATCCATACAAAGCGGCCTATGTTTGTTAGTTCTAAAATCTGGACATAATTGGCTTTATAGTCAAACAATTCAAAGTACATTTATAATAACGTGTAAAAAAGCTTTATAATATCGCAAAATACCTACGTTTAAGGAATAAGTAGATAATATATTTCATACCTATAATATTAAAGCTATAAAAACAATCGACAACTAGATAAGATTATTTATAGCAATAATTTTAATAGTGTATTCTTAAAAGAGAAATTTTAATACAATATTTTTAGATCATATTCATTTATTATTTCTTCCATACTATCTTTACTTCATGGCACTCTTTTCTGATTTTCGATAAACAAAAATAATTGATTAGTAAATAATGGACAATTAAGTGATTTCATCAATATACAGATAAATATTTATTAAGGCAATTTTTAGGGGAAATGTGCAAACAATTCACTATTTAGATGCACGTTTTTAACATAATGTAGCTGTTAGAAGCGGTTGCTTCATGTAGCTTCGTATGTATTTCATCAAACAAGCTACTTGAGATAACAGCTCTTTGTTACTAGTTTTCACTTTATTGATTCTAAGTAGTATTTTATGTTTTATTTTACACTGAAATGATGAAACAAAATTTGAAGCATCCTATCTCCTAAGATTTGTCTCATTTTCTAAATTTAAATTACACCAGGGGTATGCTTTGGTTGAAAATTAATCCAAAAAAGCCATCGACTTGCGATTATTGGATGATAAATGGTTTTAGGTAACCTAATGAGACAACTCAGGATTTTAAGCGTTATTGTGGAAATATCTGGTTTTTTTTACAAACTTCGCAAATATCGATTGCCGATATGTCAGTTCTACCCGCCATCGCTTTTCTAGTCTTTTATTTTCATCTTTCCTTCAGTACGATAATACAGCCTGAAGTCTATTTTAAGATTACGGCTTTCCTCGATATTCACTAAGGTTTAAATATTCCACGGCTATATTTTAAATTCTATTTAGGTTAGGTTATCCTAGGTAGTCTCTTGAGATATATTTTAATCTCTTCGGCTATTTTTGTAGTTGTTTATAAAGAGATAATGGGTTCTAAAAATGAACAACGTGGGGGTTTTTCTGTTCTTTAAATAATTTTCATGAACCATTTCAATGCTATCAAACCAAAATAAATACATATCTTGTTTGATAAATAGAAATCTTATAAAACGGCCATAAATTTGAAGAATAAATCTGTGATTTAAAAATCAAACTATTTCTTTTCTAACACTTGATCTACGTATGACGTATCATAAAATTATCTTTATAATGTTATACAATGTTGTTTTATACACTTATAAAAACGCAATATAGAAGTGGATACACATCTTCAGTAAAACACAAAAGGGCAGAATGGCAAGCAGTCTGTTTATTGATGTTGAATAAAGTTTCCCACTACATATTGTGTAAGAGCTTTACAGCAAAGAACAATTAAATATAATGTAGGTTTCATCTTTTTTATTTTAAAACAAACATACTTCGTGTACATTGCGGAATTTAAATCACGTAACATTTGTTTATAAATAATAACATGTATCATTATGGGTCATATACTCACCCCGTCGTGAAGACTGTTAAAGTTTTAAATAACCATGTCGCATGCATGCATAGAGAAACAAGGCAATAAATCCACCGGGCGCATTACGTTTACAACTTAATTGTAAAATCCAATTAAAATTTTCCTTTTATCCTCATTTGAATTGTCACGTGTTGCTAACGACCAATATGCTGAGTGCTTCCGCGAACGCCTTAATCTATGACTTGTTGTAGTCAGCATTTTTACACCGTAGCCACTACTTTGTGAAAGAACTAAGACTTAGTGAAAGGGTGATTTTACGGAAACATCAGTATATGTTATAAATCCAAAAAAAATTTAGGTAGGGAATTATCAATTTAAAAAAAAAATCGTCTTGAAGGCTACTATTTCATTTCCATTAATATTATTTATACACAGTGCGCATTTTTATACTATGTAATGTATTCGCGTAAAATGGCTGAATCAATTTTAATTTTATTTATAATAGAGATACGACAGCTTCAGAAAAGGCAAATTATTTTTTGATTCAAAAATAAAAATTATTCAGTAGAAAAATCATGGGAATTATGCACTATGACATGTTTTGATGTTTCATAACCAAAAAAGAACTATTATATCTAGACGACCTCATTGTGAAATGTTTGAAGAATTGAATCAAAACAGTAATACTTAACTCCAGTTGATTAACCCAATTAAATCCAAAGAAAACAAAACGTTTGTTGCTGAATATATGGTTATGTTGGTGTATGATAATTTTTGGAAAATACCTAGGTTTTACAAATCCTGGATATTGACACACTTTTATTAATTAGCTTCATATGTATGTTTGAATGTATCCGATTTCTTAAGACACCATTTGAAACCACTTTCAACGGATCGATTTAATTCAAACTTGTACTCTCAAGGATGGGTGACAATACAATAATTTCGTGTATCTTATTAATTAGGATTAACAGTATACATTGTTATGAAAGGTTTCTTTGTAATTTTGCATGGTTTGAGTCTAAATAGAGTTTTGAGTTCGATAAAAAAATATTAAAAATAAGGAAATTCTTTCTCAGTAACGGGTCTTAAATTTTACATTGTACATAACAATGGAAAAAGTGTGCAGAGATTTTTTTATATCTTAGTCTCTTCATTATGCAAGGATGTTTATAATGCTTGCCGTATTATTAAATGCACTAAATCTTGAATGTGAAATAATCTTCTTAGTAAAGTGAGAAATTTGCTGTTTCAATAATAATTAATATAATTAATATATTGTAACCTTACGTACGCTTGTCTTCTTTCGTATTAAAATTGTATGTGTAACTATGAAATAGTATATATATATCTCGATATACTATTTTGATGTATTGTACTAAATAATACTAAAGACATAGTAGGAAGATAGTGTCGTCTAAGATACAGGCTCGGCCGTGTTTAGACAACTATTGTCTATAATTATAAGTTTTTGGTTCAAGAATTGAAGCCACATGCAATAAATATAAGTTTTCTATCTGTATTAACAATTTCATTCTGTATTTAAGTATTACAGCTCATATAATAGGACGGAGCGTACACACATGCTATATTGTACAAGATTTTATTCCATACATTTCAATTTACAAGATCATTGGATATGACACAAAACATTTCAATAATGCTCCAAACCAATTAAATATACTCCAAGACTATATGTAAAGTAAATGTGTAAAGAATCGTCGTTTTAGACCTCTATGAGGTCCACTGTTAGACAAAGGCTTCCCCAAAGATTTCAAAAACGACCGATCACCGACGGCCTGAGTCCAGGGGCTCTCTGCCACTTTAATCAGATCCGTCCGTCTTGTTGAAGGCTGTCCCACGATGCGACGTCCTGTACGCGGTCCCATTCGAGAACCTTCCTGCCCCGACGGCCGGTTCTTCGCGCTATGTGCCCAGCCCCTCGCCACTTCAACATGCTAACCCGATGGGCTATGTGTAAGAGAATATCGTGTTTATTTATAACTCAAGAACGGCTGCACGGAATTTTATGTATTTATCTTCACTTAGATTCCGATAAACTAATAAAAAAATTAAACACGGACAGAGCCGGGGCGAGTTAGTACTAATATTTCTAATTTTTTAAATGTAATAAAGTAACAACACTTTACGCAAAAGTTTCCCTTTTAATTATTTACAGTCAACAGATAAAGATACCTTGTTATGTCACTCGAGTGAAGAGACTCGAAGAAGTAAAGGTGCGAGACGGTAGCACTGGAGAGTGCCATTATATGCGCACAACGTGATTCCCCTCCGACAAATTAAATTGAAGTCTATTCTATGTTAATAAGGTTTAAATTGATAAGCTTCTCGAGATATGTTCCATCACGCTCTGTCGTGCACGCTTCATATTTTACTTCGCTTTATTTTCAATGCAGTGCTGATGACTGAAATAAAGGATGATGACTATTAAAGTTCTTTAATATCATTAAATGGGTAAGCAATAATAATACAGATTTAGCTTTAGGCAACATTATAAAGATTGTACTTAATTTTGTAAAAAAAAATCCATAATATTATGCAATCGATTTCGTTGAATTTATTTCTCATATGCTTTTTAGCTTTTTTCTATTCAATTTCGTTTCAAATATTAACGGAACTATTGAGATTTAGAATAATCTAGCATTTAGAAATCGTTAGCCCGACAAAAACAAAACCGGGGCACAACTTCCGTACGCGGTTACAGTTTTTAGTTTTCATTCAAGGCAAATGCAATTATGTTTTAAGGTTAACCGTCTAGAATATTCGAGCTCTCGATGTGGCCTTCAGTACCGTAATAGACGAAAAATGTTCACTTGTGTACGAAATTCTGGTTGAATTTGGGGCTAGCTTTTATTTTATTACTATGTTTATCGTCAATGCCATGTATTGATTTAATTATATGGGAAACTAGCGGTCGTCCGCGGCTTCGCGCTGGCCTTAATTAGCTTACATCCGCTTTATTAGTACTGAGCCTATAAATTGAAGCTATCGCCAAACACGTTTCACGTAGGTTTAGCGCTCTTTCGAAATATGGAAATTAGAGTCGTGTAATGTGAATACTGAGTATATATCTATTTCACAAATGTTGTATGCGTTTCATCTTAAATTGACTCACACTGGCTTCGGGGTTGCCACCACTCACTCGAAAAACAATGGCGTCATATTGGTAGCATATTTACACTTTATCACGTTTCGTGATTCATATTCCTATATATGAAAGGTTCAAATTCTTATCCTGCATTTCGGTGTAGCCAAAAATGTGTTAGATAATAAAATATAATTTTTACGGGGTGTCGTACAAACTGTAGATAATTGTGTTATTCATTTATATGAAGAAATGCATTTACTCGTTTTTAAACATAAGGGCATAGTATACTAATATCAGTTAAAAATAGTCCATGTAACTCCCTAGCATCCTAAGTAAGTTCAAACACAAAATCATATCATAAAATCGCTCAATAGCGACGTGAAAGAAAACAAACAAGCAAACTATAATAAACTAAAAAACACACATTCGCGTTTAAGAATAACATTATTATATTATGCTAATAATGCAGAAAGGATTAGTATGTCGTGACGTAATAACTTAGTAAAGTCATTATTAAATAGGCAATTGAATACGACTGTTTATAACAAGCCTGAAGCAATGATCTTGAACTGTTCAACCAGTGACAGCTTGTGTCTGTGTATACATTAATTTGTGTATATTCACTTGTGCCTATAATTTACCAAATTTATTTTACTCCAGACTATATATAGGTATCTTTTAAAAGGAAAACTTAAAACGCAAGATAGGCATTATTAGTATGTATGTATGCGCATAGATACGAGGTGAACATCGCCCAATCGATGGGGATTAAATTCTACCGATTCATATCCTACACGTAATACCGCGGTAAGGGGATTATATGCGGAATCACTATTTGCTAGATTTACCGCAGAAGGTAATTCTGCCTATTAATTACTTACTGCACACCAGCTGTTACCCGCGACACAACCATAGCTTGAAATCCATTATACAATAATGTGTACCCAGCGTTCAAAATATACTTTTTTATGTGTGAGCGGGCAACTGAACTGTTGGTCGCCTGATGGTAAGCGAAGAGAAACATTTGCAAATGCGTTGCCAGTTTTTTTTATAATGAACGTGACAAATAAAAGATTAAAGACTGGTAAGAAGGAAAGGACTAGGAAGGATAAGGTATACACAAAATATTAAAAATTTGAATAATTATTTTCTACTAAAGGGCCTCGATCGTCCCTTGGAGGGAGCCACCACTTACTAACTAACCCATCGAAACAAAATAATCACGCCCATTGGTTGGAAAACCACGGAACTATCGAACAATAACAATGAAAAAAAAAAATTTAATGCAATTGAATAATTGAGAAACTCCTTCGTTTTTTGACGTTTGGTGACCTGTATTTCAGACTTCTATGAAGTCTACTTCAGGCACCAATCTCTCACAACGTTGCCTTGTGCCTTATCTGTATATTGAAGTTTTGCAATCTACTAATGTTGTGAGGACTCAAGAATAAAGATGACTTTTTACATAGCACACAGAAATACATGTCATATGTTTTTAAATATTTTTTTATGTATGTGGTTACAATTTTTTTATATAATCAGCACTAATTTTGTTATATCAAGCAAACTTTTTAAAAACATTTTTAATTATCAACGTTGCTAGCGCCATCTAGTGTCGGGTGGGAATGCCGCGAAAGAGTTTGTTTTCAACCTCGAAGCGTGTTAGAACTTACATCACTTTAAAGAGGGTGCTGTTTCTATATTTCAATCTTTAACTCTGATGTTTTAAACTATTCTAATAATAAATTAAACTTATATATTATGTAATAATAAAGCTGAAACCTTTGTATGTATGTTTCAAAGGGCTAATCTAAGTAAGTATTGGATCGATTTCAAAAATTCTTTCGCCTTTTAATATGAACGTGATCCCCGAGTGTTATAGGCTGTATAGGTATTTACCTTGTCCAAGGCCGGGGCGGACCGCTAGTTATTCATTCATTCACGCCATTTATTTTTTTCCTAAGTTAGAGTTAATTCGTGGAACAGAATTGCAATTTATTATTTAATCTATTAATACATACTAATAGAACCGAAATAATATATTTGTGTACGTTGAGATAGTGTTGCTTAATTTCGCATTTTTATTTTGATATTTATGTTATTATGGTTACGGTGTGTGTGTGTGTGTGTGTGTGTACGTGGAGGCATTAGGTTTTATTTTTCAGTGCAGTATTGTGTATTATTGTTAATTGTTATTAGTCTCATAAAGGTAAGTACTTCGATTAAACAATTCAATTCCTTTATTATTACTTTGATCTGAATCACAAAGTAACCTATAAAACCTATAAATAAAATAATAAAAAACCTAGTACTAATCATTACTAAGACCTCAGCTTGCTTCTATACAGAGTTGGCGGTCCCACATAAATATTTACCAACGTTGGCAAGTAAAATTGTATTATAATCCTCTTTTGAACCTCCTGACGTTTTCAATGGCACATTGTTTAAAAAATTCGTTTTAAATCTATTCCACTGGGAACAATGTAACTCGATATCGTTCGCAAACTCATTTCACTAAACTAAATGAAAGGAAAATTAAGCTCTCTTCAGTGTGGAAGGTGCGATCATACTGACTCAAATAGGGCTGTCGAATGATAATTTTCCGTGCCAATATTTGCAATTTGTTCGTTGTAATAACACATTTTTATTTTAGCTTTAAAAATAAATTAACCAAGAAAACAGTTTTCATAAAAATACAATATTAATTTAATATCTAATATTGTAAACTTTATTAATAGTCCTTGCGATGGGCTGGGATTTGTTAGAAACTGACTACATCAATTGGGCAATATTGTAGAATTGAAGTACATGCTTATTAAGATCCAAGTAATATTAAAAATATGCCCCATTTTGATATCTAACAATAATACATACTTAAACCGCGACAACACAATATATTTCATATATATTGTATGTAGGTATATCGTATTAACAATACAATTAGATAGATAGATTATTATTTAATTCACAACCCTACAGAAAGCGTCTAATTGGTACGTTATTCAAGTCCACCTAACGAGATATCTCTTGACACCTCCTGGTACGTTTTTCGATCAGATTTCATCAGAAAAATTAATTAAGTTTTTATAACCAGACTACATCGCAGCCGGCAATTTGATGATTAAAATATTCAGTCATAATAAAGGTATGTCATATCCTTAACTTCACACAAGCGATCCGCCCACGTAATAAATAATAATAGTATTAAATTAAGTAGTAGTAGTATGAAATCAGTTTATGTATCAAGCAAGTAGTTATATATAAAAGACTTTAACAAATAACACAAATCAAACTGGAACAATTAGAACATATATCTTAAGATAAATTTTAGGCTAAAATGTTCGCTCGTCGTTTATATAAGATCTCAATTGCCTTCTACACATTAGGTCAACAATACCAATCGTTAAGACCGTATCGCTACCTTTAGTCTGCATGGAAGGGCACATTTCTCAACGAGCATTACAAAGCTAGCCATGCATTTTGAATTCCTCTCTTGCTATCAAAATTTATGTAGAAAAACCATACCACACACGCCGGTAACGAATGCTATTCCATAATCATATTACGGTCATTAGACAAATGGATAAGTATTTTTATTACAATACCTACTTGAATTCAAATCATAGATAGTCAGAGCCTACAAAAGTTACCCTAAATAAAATCAATATCAAGATATCTGTTAGCCGATCATAATGCGATGGCAATGCTATTGATTATTCGTCGACCCGAATTAAATGGCTTTGGACCTATTTACTATTTTCCTATCTGAGGTACCGTGGACTTATTATTTCTTTTTGTGAAGGAAAAAAATCCCTGGAACTATTCGCTTGGGCAAATATTCAGGTTGTTGGTATTTGCCTGAAAATTAAGTATTCTGCTCATTGATTCAAAGTAAATTGGATGTTTACCTTTTGAACTGTAGTGCTTACCCATTTTGTTTAAATTTATGAGTATTTATACGAGGAAAATGAATGAGTTTGTTTATAATAGTTTTTTACTTTTTGTCAAATAAGAGGTTTTTCTTAATTGAAATATTGTAGTCAACAATTGTCAATTTATAAAACCTTTTTTGCCTTTTTACTTTTACTGAAATTTAACTGTACTTTGGATATTATTAAATTTTGTGTATTTTGTATTGATAGTACCAGTTTAAGGTACTTAAGAACTTAACATATTTATATCGTGCAAGAAAAATTCACACGATGTTATAAACTTAAAAATAACGATGAATATGTCTTAGTCTAGCAACGGCCATCGCCACACTGATGGTTACTGCGCAGGTCATCTTTATGAAAATAATGGTGCTACTATATTCATTAGCGAAACGTGAGTATGAGCGATTTTAATTAAAAAGCGATTTTATTATTTGTTCATTGTAAAGGTTTTAAAAAATTACACATGAGTTTACTTAAGGTTGTCAACAAATTATCATATTTATTAAATGCGTTTGCCGAAATTTATACCAACTCAAAAATGGAATTATGCCTATTAGAGTTTATGTAGTAAGTTGCGCTGTATTGGTAATTATGAAAATACTATCTGCGATTTCACCTGCGTAAGTCCGTATCCCGTAGGAATATCGGGATAAAAAGTTGCCTATATGTTATTCCAGTGGTCCAGCTGTCTACGTACCAAATTTCATTGCTATCGGTTCAGTAGTTTTTGCGTGAAAGAGCAACAAACACACACACATCCTTACAAACTTTCGCATTTATAATATAATGTAGGATAGTAGGATTTTGTGTGGACTGAACTAAATTGTACTCAGAAATTTTATTTTCCAATAATGCTGTACTGAAATGTACTTTTCGACTGCGTTATTTCTTCAATAAATTGCTGTTAATATATCGATACTTTTCTTTTCGAAACAAAAATTTGATAATGAGTATTAGAGATTAAAAACGCACAAATTCAATGCATGCAATGCAATTCAAAATTTTGAACCTTACTTTTCTCATTTTCACAACGTTTTTATTTTCCTAAGGTAAGATAAAAGAGATCTTACTTCACATATTTAATACAAATAATGGTAGTTTGAAATTTTTAAAAGTTCATGACTATTTTATATGCATAATCTAAGAAAATATATACTTATTTATAATTAATATCATAGTTTAGTATAATCCTCATATTTATTTCGCCTGAAATCTCCTATCCAAATTGATATTTTAATGGTGAATACGACCTTTTGAAGTAGACTTACATGTTTCTAGATACAGTTATAATTTGTTTGTTGTATATAAAAAAAACTGGAGAAAAACTAATGTTTAATCATGTCATTGCTAAATTTAAAACACAACATTAAATAATATGTTATATGCAATTACGCGTTTATTGGAATCGCTCTGCTTATCGCTCCGCGAAGTTTACACATGAGGTTTATTCCCAGGGTTGCCAACATCCCGAGAATGTAATAGGCAGTAATGGGCGGGCGGAAACAGTCGCATTTTATTAGGTTTCGCCCGGAAAGATACATTCATTTGTAAGCGGCATGTATTTACCTCGTGATTTGTTCTATTCAATAGGATAGGATTGGAATTCTGAACAAAATGTATTGTAACAATAGGTTATAGAGGCTTAAATCATGTTTAAATTAAATAATGACGGGTATTATTTGACTTTAAACATGATTTAAGCCATTAGTATTGACAGAAAAAATCTACTTTTCCTGAGATTTTATGTAATACTAGCGGTCCGCCCCGGCTTCGCCCGTGATACATATATAGCCTATAACCTTCCTCAATAAATGGGCTGTCTAACACTGAAAGAATTTTTCAAACGAACCAGTAGTTCCTGACATTCGTGTTCAAACAAACAAACTCTTTAGTTGTATAACATTAGTATAGATATGTAAATTAAAGTAATGAATCTTAATTTTACGCAATTGAAAATATTTTCGATTTCCTAAAAAATGATGAAAGAGCAAGGAAAAGAATGGGACTTTCTCTTTTTTTACGAATGACGTAGGCGATGCGTCACTTAGGCTGTGCTTAGGCAAAGGTCAAAACTTCAATAGGCCACCCATCCATAACAGTAGCTCGGAAGCCGATTTCAATAATAATGTATTCGGATTATAGTCTAAAGAAAAAATTATAGCAAGCAAATGTCATAATTTTTGAACAGTTTGCAATCTTTAAAGCTAAATTATTATGAAATGGTTTTTGCAATCTTGCAATGGCATATTCAATAATATTCTATTTTGTAACACCTTTTTTTTAAGTGGGGAAATCTTACATAGATACTGACGGCCTCTGGGGAAAAAGGCGTGGGTGATGTCGGATTCCTACCGACCAAAACCCCAGTGTGTTCCGTCGAGCCACGTTAGTGAAGGGGCCACGGGAGCTGGTGTTATCCGCCACATTTTGTAACATCTAGTGGTGTAATATACTTAGTCTGGCCATAAATACTGTTACACTTAATTATAAAAAAATATTACATTTGAATTTCGAATCTGT
>NC_052116.1:6805648-6869645 GCF_012273895.1 Zerene cesonia | reverse complement strand
AGTAATAAATGTTATTTGCAGTTAACAATTTTCTTTTTTCTTTATTACAATATTTATGGCAAGACTAGGTATAGTGACTTAGCTAATATATAAATAATGTTGCAAACATTTATATATTAGCTTAGCTAAGTATTTGAATATTTATATTATTTGAATATTGCCAAATCTTCGCATACTTCAAGTTGAATCTTTTATACAATAAAGGCTATATAATTATTTCTTCATTCGAAACAAAGCTTTAATTATAATTATAACTAGATCCAATCAAACAAAGCAACTTGATTCACTAACAAGGTAGCTGTCGACTATATCTATGAAATTTTAATAGTTTCACTGCGATGTTGCATTCACATGTAATAAATAATTCAATACTCGCCAGAAAGCAATCTGAATGCAAACAAATATTTCCATGTAAACTTACTGGTATAAAGAGCTATAATATTCAGAGTTTTATTTTGAATTTATAAGTGCGTTCAGTGTTCCTGTTAGTTAATTATTAAAATTAATATTATTTAACTACTTTGAGTGTTTCCGTTTCAATATCTCAACATTACAGTGAACGTATATTTCATTCCAGTTTTGTTTACTTAAATTTGTTTTTATTAAGTTGTAGTTGTAGGTGTAGTTGGCCTGTCTTGACCTACAAGGTATGGTTTTATTTAAATTTATGAAATGCTGTAATGTTTGTATAACTCGCCAAGCTTGGATGTGGTACATTATGGTGGCCTTAATATGAAAAGGAGATAAAATACATATTAGAAGCGATTTATACTATTGTGTCCTAAGACCAATTGATGGAATACTTTTTTTATATTAAAGCGTACATAAACTTGTATTTACATTCTTGAAAAATTGACACCGCCTTAATGAACAAGTTCATACTAACACGCATATAAGTAGCAACAGCATTTAAAAATATATCTTAGCTGAATAGGCTCAAAGTGCTATATCGTTCGTTATCTCGATCTATTTGCATTGCAGCTCGGGCAGGTGTTAATGAATTGCAGCCGGTCACATGTTTACATGTTCACAGTAATGAAATCAACATTCGCAAATTTGCACGTTTGTAATCAACTATGCAAAATCTAATGGCATATGTAATTTTGATTTAATATCATGGGTAATGTAGCGTTGGATTGATAAGGAGTGGCGAAGTGAACTGAAAATTGTGTTTTATAAATTACTAGCTGTTTCACCCCGCGGTTTCACCCGTGTACGTCCGTATCCCGTAGGGACATCGAGATAAAAATTCGCCTATATGTTATTCCAGTTGTCCAGCTAGACAGCGTAGTACGAGTATTGCAATGAAATTCGACACGTATCAAATTTCATTGCAATCGGTTCAGAACTCTTTGCGTGAAAGAGCAAAAAACACACACGCATCCTTACAAACTTTCGCATTTATAATATTACTAGGATTATCAATCAAAGAAAATTAATACTGTAAAAGTAAGCATTTGGTTAGTAGATACACCTACAGCTTTATAATAGATAAAATTATTACTTTATCGTAAGTTTACATGCTGAATTCTTAACTTGATGTTTAGTGTAGGAATTTTCATTTTCATATTCATTGATGTACATTTTCTTTTATCAGTACCTTCCGGACACCTAGACATTTAAACTCAACAGGTTTTTACATGTAACATAAAAACAATAAAGGTAGTATCTCGTTTACAACTCCCACGTGATAATCTCTCTACAAAAGAGAGGGTTAAAGTAGTATCCAAGAACCAATCTTTATAATACACATAGTATCAAATCGCACTGTAATTCAATCAAGTGAAAACTATTCAATATATTGGGGATGCGGAGTGATTGATGAGTTAAGAGATCATCTGTTGATTCTCCCCTTATCTTGGCCCTGAACATTCATTCTATCTATCCAAAATCAAACCTATTTTACTGATATTATTTGAGATTCATAATATTTTGATATAATTTTACTTTTATTTAAGTTTTTTAATCATATTGCAATGGCACATATGTATAAAACAAGAATGTAGATCATGAATTTCTAGTGAAACTTTTAATTCAGTAATGTAATTCCATTAATGTTATAAAGTTCTACTCAAATTACTGCTCTGTTTTCTTTTTGTTACTCTGTTTCAAAAAAAATGTGTACAACCTATAAAATAAAACGTAAATATTGCAAAATAAAAATCATGTCAATGAACCACATTTAATTTTTCTTTTGCCAGTGACCAACCTATTACGACGTTTTTTATTATTTGTTCTGTATCCTGGATACTAAAAATGGGGCTGAAATTTATAACGTTGGACTTTCATCATCCATAACCGCGTAAACACGAGTTGACCATTATGCTGTGATCCCTAAAGATTGTCTAATCGGTCGAAATTCATGGAAGAAAAGACAGGAACTATTCATGCATTATCGTTTAAACTTTATACTATCCAAGATATTTTTAAATTAAACCCATATCCGTAGTACAAATAGTGTACAAATACGTTCATTAACTATTCTAGTTTATTACTGCGTTATTTACAAATCGCTTTCCATGGCTTACACGGTAAACATAGCATAAAATCGAATGTCAATCCAGATTGACACAATGTTTGTGCCAAAATACATCGCATTCCGGACACTAAATATTATATTACGTAGGTACTATAATCGAGCAAACGCGTGCTATTCTCGCAAGATTTAACGTGTACAAAGATGATATCAAATTATGCATATTCAGTCAATTCCATTCAATTCAAAGTACTAACCGCGTATCAATAAAATATCTATAGGCCTTACGTCCGTGTGCGGTTAGGCTCCACAAATTGCTCAAGCCTGATTGATAATTCAGGTTTGTGTGCCGTTGTACTAGGCGGTAGAGCGCGGCCTGCCTAGTTTGTGAGTATAATGCTGGTTCGCAAGCTCAATGTTGCCCGAAATTGGAGAGGATCGTCTATATATTGTATCGAGCAATTGTCTACTGCTAATTGCACTTATACTAAATACTATTACGTATTGCATTACTAATAAAATCACGAATTTCTACTTTAATTTAATTATTATTTTAAGATCCTTTGAATATAAAACAAATTATAAGTCTCAATGATAATTTTAGAATATAAAGACCCTCATAGGAGGACTATGCTCCAGCAGTGAGAACACATGTGGGCTGATGATGAGATTAAGAAGCTTTTAAATACCAATTCTTCTTAATAATCTTAAAATTAAAATAAAGTAATTGCTCAATTATTTTTTGTTTAAATTTCACCCCATTGGAAAAGCAACCTGTGTTTTGTGTCCGTCTATAACGTGTATACATGAAAATTTAATTGACAATCTTTGCCATCTACCATCTACCTGGTCCATTAATGGCATATCTTCCGTGGAGAGCTTTCATTCATCAGATTGTAGCTAGTGTCAGATTATCAGCCACTGTTTAAGCAAAGAATTTCAAAATAAATTTACACAACGTTTATTTTTCACTAGCATTTATACTGATGACATGTCCTTGGTAATTTTAATCTTTCTTTTGCACAACTCCATGTTGGTTACTTTGCATCTCTGTTTTAAATATGTATTTCCGTATCAATAAATCCTTCATGCAAATAAAAAGCATCAATTTAAACGACGTTACACGAACAATTTTCATATTCATGGATATCGGGAGCAAATATAATTCGATTGCATCCGAAATGAACACAGACCTGTCAGGGTGATAACATCGTAAAATGATTACCTATAGCGAATTAATCCGCCTTGTTGTCGGATATTCAAAATATCGGGAATAAATGCAGTGTAAATTAATACTGATTTAATGGAAATCAATTTATGATATGTCACTTTTGAGGGATTTCCGAGCGGCTTTAATAAAACATTATTTTATCAATGTAAGTATTAAATACTAATCATAGCTATAATGGGTTGATAGCTCTACATTGTTTTAGTTTATTACTAGCTGTTCGCCCCGGCTTCACCCTTGGTAATTGTTCCAGCCGTTCACGCGTGATGGCATGACCAAGGGAAATAAGGATTTATTGTTATATATAAAGATTTCCATTAAGTAATTTTTATTAGTAAGTGTCTGATCCAAGAGACGATGTATTTTCTTCTAGCGAACTGTCAGACGCGTTAGGATTCGTTAAATTATCATTTTTGCGTCATTTTTGACGTCAATTCTTGTTTCGATTGCATGAGATCCATCAACTGAGAATAAAACAAACACACACCACAAAACAAACAGTATTGTTACATGCAAAGTTTTTTATGCATCTATCTGACCGTTCTTATATTAAAATAGAACGTTTGCATTTTAAAATGTCAATTTGCATAAAAAAACTTTTGTTTTCTGGTTCCTGTTTTATGTATATTTAGTGTTATATAATACGTTTATTTGTCTATTGGAACACCATATAGTAAGCTCTCTTATATAAAACCAGTCTAAATCGAAAAATCTAACCTAAACACATTTAAGTCGATTCCAGTCTAATCCAAGCCTCTCGTAATTTTACTTATATTTTATCAATACTTTATTTTTGTAACTCATTTAAAACATAATAATGGATAGGTATAATTCGCGAATTAAGTTTAAATCTTTTAGATACTCCATGGACAAATGGCGTGTTATTTTTCGAAACACAGCCTTTAACCTATATTTATATCAGACGAACAGAAATAAGGGCAAATTCCAACCAAGTAGTATATATAGTTACATTACTCACGCACGTATCATTTTTCCCCACAACGCATGACGCACTCCAAATGACCACGTGTGCGTAATAGTCCGTTCAGAGGTCATAACTTGGTCATTTTCTATTCTGAGTCTATATGTTTATATCAGTTAGATATTGCGTAATGAGATAATGAAATTAAAGTTATTTACGACTATTCTGACTTTAATATTTATGTATATACATGGGTACAAAACATGTGTACCTTATAACAAAATTTATATTGTATACGCATAATTGCGCGAAATTATATTTTTTAATAGCTTTTTCCGCACAGCAATCTCCTGTAGCCTGATATTATGTAAGCTTCTAGTCTTCTTCAATTTATGGTCTATTCAACGCATAAATAATTTTTAATTTCGAACCAGTAGTACCTTAGATTAGCGCGTTCAATCAAACAAACTAGTAATGATTATTTATTATAAGCAAATTTAGTATGGATTAAACTTGAATCTAAAAGTCTAAGTCTGCGAAATTGAAACGTTGTTATTTACTATAGTAAATAGACAAAAGTATTTTTACAAAACCGTTTCAAAAGGATCAAAAGACTATATCATACAGAGGATTTGAAGCGACGGTGCGTACCAGTGAAATATTTTGAGTTCCGACACTCAATCAATTTTGTATTGAGTTTGACTGAAGCCTGCACGGCACATGTCAATATGCAATTTGTATGACGAATATCTTTCGCGGGAAACTCTTTGTTTTACCTTTCAAGCAGATGGTGAAATATTATATTTTTTTGAAACTTTAATTAATTATATTGGAAAATGATTCATTGTCTATTAACGAATATCATTTTCAATGAAGTAAATTTGACCGTGGAGCTTATTTGAACTTATTAACAACAAATAATAACATTTTTAAGAACGATGTTTACTAGTAACTAGTTTAATAAGCTACTAACGTATTGCGTACAATCGTAAACTACCCTTTCTAATAAATAAATTTATTTTCTGAAACAAAACAATATACTATCTAGGTAACTTCGAAGAGCGAATAAGAGTGACATCTAAAACAATGTACCTAAATCGTTTCCCTCTCCGGAAGCTTAATACACTTTAATACGTTCATAATGAAAGAACGATAAAGCACAAATGCACCGCTGTTAACATTTTAAAAAATTCATCAGTTTAAATGCGATATCATTACCCGCTACGGATTGCTACACTCGACTCCCAGGTCGAGAGGGCACAATTCAACTCTATTATTTGCATATTAGCTTCATCGTTTTAAAGTTGAAAATTATAGTGTATAAGTTTAAACGATTCGTTGATAGGTCAAGCGTTAGACTGTAATCGTTTTATGTTTCAAGTATATTGAATTATAAACTAAAGGTCATTGTTTTTTCTTTAATTTTACAATTTCTGTTATTGACAAATTTTTTAATGATAAATATAACGAGCATCTATGCTGCATTAAAAATGAGTGATTAATTTTATATTAATTATTTATACGCTGTTTTTGTCAATTTATCTAATTGGAAACGGACTTGATCGTAGTTTTCTCGCCTCTAAATATATACTTTAACTAAATATATAAATACTATAATTTATATAGCTTGTTATTTTCCCTCATAAAGGTTTTCTTAATCGATTTAAACGGTGGGTCAGCTGAAGATACCAAAGTATTACAAACTCCACATTTGCAGGCCAAACGCCTTAGAGATATTTCGCCTTCAACAGATAAGAATAAAGAAATGGCTTGATTTTTGAAAGAGGGAGAAGAGAAAAGACTGCGCATGATAAGGAAAGGGATATGGCCATCCCATCTCACAGTAGAAAACACAGCAGCATTATCATACTACTATTTCACGCCGATCTCTTGAGGGGATGGTACCTTCACTGATGCAAGCTGGCCCAATTCGTGTCGATTGCGAAGCACGCTTGACTCCCACTGTTCTGAATGAAAACACTTATAAAGGCGTGGTTCGTCTTATATCGAGTGACGTATGCTCCTACGATAACTTTACTTCATACCACGTTCACACATAATGGAATACCAGCTACGCCCCGCGGTTTCAACCGCGTAAGTCCGTATCCCGTAAGAATATCGGGATAAAAAGTTACTTATATGTTATTCCAGTTGTCCAGCTGTCTACGTACCAAATTTCATTTCAATCGGTTCAGTAGTTTTTGCGTGAAAGAGCAACAAACATAAACACAAACACATCCTTACAAACTTTCGCATTTATTATATTAGTATGATTCGTATAGTTAAAGTCTTCGATAATCAAGAGATGCTAAAAGTTTTATTTAGTGAAATACATGACATGTGCGTTTTACTTGACGATTTCACAACTAAAAAGAGTTTAATAATTCGTAAATAAACGAAAAGCATGTGCTCGACGGAAACATAATATTGTAGTTGCATTTAAACATATTTACGTCAAGTTGGTGTTAAATAAAACGGAAACTGTTATATGAAACCACATAATATTTTATTGTAGAATAATTATTCAAATATTTTTATAACCCGCTTATGTCCAGGTCATACCTGGACATAAGCGGGTTATAGAGATTGCAAGCAAAAATATGTTTTATTAATTTACATATTGAGTCGAAATAACATTGGCATTTCATATGCGGTTTTCTATGAAATAAGCACTGTAAACTCGACAGCGGATTGACTTGCGAGGCATTGTGGGCATATTATGTTTGACTACAAAATGGATTACGCTTATGTAATTTTAGGCTCAAAACAGACGTTTAATTCTGTAAATACGTTTATTTAGAGAACTAACATCATTATGCGATCGAAGTTACACCGCTCAACGCATAAATGGCATAGAATTATCAATAACACGACGTCCGAACGGTTATTGTATCCATTTACGATCATTTTCGAATTGACATAAATAGGTAACAATATGTTTTTTCTAATCGTCATCAGCCTGTATATGTTCCCACTGCTGGGACACAGGCCTCCTATGAGGATTCAGGCCATAATCCACCACGCTGGCCAAGATGGCAGATGTCACGCGTCGTCGAACTTTTTGATTCTTGGACATGCCGGTTTCCTCACAATGTTTTCCTTCACTGTTTTAAGCAGTGGTGATGTTATCCACATGTGCAGATAAATTAAAAAATCAATTTATTTCCTGCACGCTCGCCCGGTCTCGAAACCCGACTTATCGATTTTAAAGTCCGAGGTTCTCACCACTGAGCCACCACTGCTTTTTTCTAATAAAAGATTTAATTTACTAAAAAAATATACTATCAAAATACTAGTTTTGAGCTTTTTCCTGCAAACTAATAAATAAATATAATATGTATGAAATATTTCATTTTCATTTTTTTTTTCATTCTTACTTCAGCTGCATTATTTCCTTCTTTGCAATAGTTTTCCCTCCTCGTCCTCCCTCCACCTCCTCCTCCATTGAGGAGGTCCTCAATTGGACTGATTTCTCTGGATTCTGTTACCTCAGAGATTTCTACTGAGTCAACCGATTTTGATCATTCTTTTGAGCTGGATAATGTGGAGATATCTTTCGGTACTCCACGTTTTAATAGGCTTTCTTGACCAAAACAATGGTATCTGGTATTATAAATATAATGTCCCCGTAGATAATGAATAACGTTATATGTCGACTCTGTATGGGTGTGTATTTAAAATTAGTAAAATTAGGGTTAGCCTTAGCGATAAGACCGCCTGTTGTGCTCGTGAATGTTTATAATATAATGTATATATATTTTTACTTTTATTATCATTTGGTGCACAATAAAGTGTTTTTGTTTGTTTGTGTATGTGTCTATACCGGTGATCCATAATATATTAATTGCGTTAATAATTGGTGGTTTTGCTCTCTAACCATAAATTTAAAAGCAATTTTAAATCCTTTCAATAACAAATGACAAACATTTTCAGACACAATCTATTCGAAATATTTCAACGGCACTAATGCTTCGAGAAAATTCGATTAATCCCCATTAACAGTTAAAAAACCGGATCTGAAACTAAAGGTAATTGGAAGTATTGAACGCTTCGCAAACTTCAACTGGCAAACTCCATTTGCAGTTTGTTTTGACAGAAATTTTGAACTGTTTGTGCTCAGAGTGTTCCCGCTTTTTGCGATGTTTTCAATTTTAACTGCAAATAAAGCTCCGATAGGCACCTAACTGGATAGCTGATTGTCGAGTTAAAAATGTCAAAGTTCCATGCATTTTATACATTCGTTAAGTGATTGCTGAAAAACGATTACATTAAAGGTCTTATGTATCTGCAGTCTGAAATGGCTTAATATTGTAGTGAAGTTTAAAAGTGAATAATGTGTTATTCCGGGAAACATTAGGTTCTGTTCTAGGTAGTCTTTTTTCCTCTAAACTATTTCTATCCTCATTGTTATTGTAATTAGTATTATCGTAGTTGAATAATTGATTATGATTGATAGATGCGAAAACAAAAGCTTTTTTTGTATTCGGCATTGCAAATATAACTTAAATTAACTAAAAAACAACGAAATGATATTGATTAATGATTTAGATTTTTTCAAATACTAAGGAACAAATATAATGAGTTAGGATACTAAAGTCTTATAAAAGCCTCTGAACAGAGATGTCGTTGCAGTCTTTGTAGATTTAACTAAGTGTTCACTTCTAATCTTAAAATAAAATTACAAGGAGTATTTTCTTTCTGTAATTGTTAATACAATAGGGATGTAACGTATTATTATGGATATTTGCTCTTAAAAACGATGTAATAATAATGATTTATAATTTATTTTATTTTGGGAAAAATTGATACAACTAAATGTTTATGTATGTAAACATTTCATTTAGCTTTCAAATAAAGTGCTGCTCTAATCTTAAAAATTATTAATTTGATTGATGATGAGTGTTTTTTTTATTTTTATAACGATTACTTAACATAATTATCCTAGAGAACTAATTAATCACCTAATATGAAAGGAAGGTTATTTACTTATTCTTATTTTCTTACTGTTTTATACAACACAATATAAATAATATCCGAGTTTTAACTATACTGAGAGCTTGCATTTATTTGTTCAAAATACACCCGGTGGTTAAAATTGGAATCTTTTAGACTAGCCATTCTCACCTAAGCTTCACCAATTCAAGCATATTTACTGAACATTTGCATACCAATAAAAATCTGCTTAATCTATTCTAATATTATAAAGCTAAAGAGTTTGTTTGGTTGAACGCGTAAAGCACAAGAACTGCTGGTCAGTGGTCCGATTTGAAAAAATAAATTTAAATTTTAGACAGCCCTTTTTTTGAGAAAGGCTTTAAGGTTATATAATATCAGGTACTACGTGGGCAAAAATCGCGATGCGCAGCTAGTGAATAATATTATATCACCAACATTTTATTCTCAATTCGACTGTATATTACTTTTTTACTCGGTTTTCACGGGTTTCAACCGATTGAGGTAATTCTTCTTTTGTTTGATAGGGAATTATTTTCATTTGGTCCCATTTTAGAATCAAAAGTAGAATCTCTCTCCCTGGGTCGTCGGTGGTCCTTTTTATAGTAAATAATTTTTATACAGGCATTTGTACAGTCAATTGCTCTATTTACAAAATCGTTTTACGCTAAATATTAATGATGCTTCTAATCATATTGATAGTAAGGTATATCAGTAAGGAACCTTATTAGGATATATTAGGAGTTTAAAGTCAAAGTCATATCCATTTTTGATTTAATGCTGATGGATATTATATTGATTAATATATGTCAATAAAATTATAATCGTATTAATCGGCGATCTATTAAATTCAGCAATCGTGTTCTCAATTATAATAAAACTCTCTCTATACAACTTAAATAATGACGAATATTCATTCATTCATCTATAAAAATGACCTCATAAGCAGCGCAGATATTATATATTTATATATATTACACATATTGTAGGTACTGCGCGAGTCATTCGTTACTAATGAGTTGCACTGACTTCCACATCAGGTACGTACTTAAGGGCCCCGGTATTTAAATCTTAAAATATACATCTGTACCTCTATAGCATATATTTTTATCACACTAATATTATAAATGTGAAAGTTTGTTCGTTTGGATGTTTGTCCGTCAATCACGCTGAAACTACTAAACGGATTTTGAAGAAATTTTGTATACAGACAGGGTTAGTAGGTTAGTAGGTTAGACCCGATTAAATGCTTCCTTGGGCTTAAACAGGAATCTTGATATCCGGACGGGACGTGGACCCGGGACGAGTGTCTAGTAATCATATAAAGCCGAAGAGTTTATTTGATCGATTTTAAAAATTATTTCACTGTTGGTTGGTTATGTACGTGGTTCCTAAGGCCATGTGTGTCGGGTCGGACCGCTAGCAGTATTATAAACGTACAAATTTGTGAGATAGGGCCGTTATCTGATTCTCTTTTTTAAATCAGTTAACCTATCTTAATCTAAATCGTTATCTATTGAATTTGTATAAAAAAGGTACAAATATTGCTTGAACATACTATAAATGCTGATTAGCTATATAAAAACTTCTTTTTACTAGAGTACCTCGTAAGTGGAGCCACATGCTAGTGCAAATTGACGTATATTTTTTTCTTGTTAAATTTTATTTCATATAGTTATCAAATCGATGATAAATACGATATTAATTCAATAGTGTCTAAGTCTATTCGACAGGTCTAAGTATTATGTATTAACAACTCAAACAATTAAACTCTACAAAGATCAATTATTGCCTGCATTTTTAGTTTAATTTAAATTTTATGCGTGATCAAGGGCCCTTGATACGAAAATTCGCTCCAGCCGACTCACTGAACTTTTAAAGTGGCTTCGTCATAAGTCTAGCGAGATACAGATTAAAAATATGCCATATTTTAAAAGAGTTTTTATATCTAACGAAGGCATATAGCTTCCTCATTTAGAATACAGGAAATGAACGTTTTGAGCGCAATTTAGTTTTTATTGAAAATGAAATGAAAAGTTAATCCTTTCCTTGTATGCGAACTTACGTTTTCACAAAAATCGCTATTTAGGCCTAAATAACCCATTGAGATGGGGACTCCTTGAATCTTGATTAAATCTTTATGTATGGGTTATATTCTACGTGTGTGAGTAATTAATTATTGTGTTTTTTTTTACATAGATAAAACCTAGTTAATCATTTGGTTTTATTGAAATACTCAAGCTTATTTAAGAGCTTAGTTGAATGAATAACTGTGTAAAATTTACGCAGTGTCATATTTATTCATTCAAATAAGGTGAAAATATCTGTATCTTTTACAGAAACAATAAGGAAAAAATATCTGTAAATAATATGGCCAAAATATTATTGTACACATTTGCAATGTGAGTAAAAGTGTAATTATTTCAAGGGAATGTATCAAGATGCTGGATATCGAAATTCTGTGCCAGACACGACTATTATCACTGGTTTTACAACAGATTTGGCTCACACTGGAAGCCGTTTAAAAACCGATTTACCGCCTTGAGCACATGTCATTTTGTAAGATTTTGGCGAAGATTTACTGATAAAATTGCCTCTTCTTGAATTGAGTTTAGATGTTTTTATTTTTGAAAATATAAATTATTTACGTATATACCTACCAATACATCAATTATTTAGGTACTTTTGTTTTCTATTTATCGCGTTACTGTTTCAGTTGAATTTAATAATAAACTGTATTGTTTTTACATATATTGATAATGGATCATAGAAATTATGGTTTAATCAACTACTGCTGAGAACATAAAAAAGATCATTACTAGTTTGGAAAATAACACAAAAAATAACTATATAATTTGATTTCAATGAGGAATAAACTAAGACTCATTGACATGACGATAAATAAATTAATGTTTTTAAAAATAATACGACTTTATCTAAGTAAATATAAACCTAAGAATTTCACTAAGTTTCTAAGACAGAACATTGTCGTTCAACTATAGTATTTACTTATACATTATTCATTCGTATTCAAAAGAATTTAAACTCAAGAGTGAACGAAATACAATCTATTATTGTACATCCAAGTAAATCTTTAAATAACGATGGATTGAAATGTTTACATAAGAATATTTAATCATAACCGAGTCGGTTGAATTTTTTTTATTTTTATTCAGAGTGCTGTTCGTTGCGACAGCTTTAGTTTATTTATCATTCCTTTTAACAATGGCTTGTAATATACTTCTATTTCTCTTTTCAGTCATTCATTTCGCGAGATTGATTGAATGAATCTGGTGCTGACTGCTGGCATAGATGCAATGTAGGTAAAGTCGGTGTTTACCAGAGTTGTTATTACTCGAAGTACACTAGGCTATTGTTAAGCATCTTTGTTTTATAAAATATGAAATATTATTTGTCTTGCTTATCCTTAATTCTTCTTGATTTGTAAGACAGATCAACAATCTGTTTATGTTTATGAAAAGATTATTTTAGGTCTGGTATTGTCCGGTCTAACCTAGAAGACTAACGAGGAATAAGTTCCAGGCACCAATTTTTGGCTAGGTATTTGATTCAAGCTGAAAACTTGACACATATATCTCTCCAATAACAAAGTTTTGTGAGAAGTACAAGAGCATAATAAGACCACAAAATGTAAATGCTGGTTTGTGAGAAGCAGGGCTCATTTATTTCTTTAATTTTTTTCTTCCAAAAATACATATAACGCAATACGAAATTTACATATTATATTTGTTGTTGTTTGATGTTGAAATAATAAAAAAAAAATAAGCTAGGCGATAACCCAATTTTTCGATCAGTTGACGTGATAACCGAATGTAAAGTATGAAGCGGCTAAACAAAATGGTACCTCTATTGGATCACTTCGTTGTCTTTCCGCCAGTCCATCCGCCGGTACTTCCGTCCATCTACCCGCTTTTCAATTCTCTAGTTTTGAACTTTTTCATTATTCTCTACTTCTATCGTTAGACTCTTGTTTTAAAGAAATGCAAAGGTTTTTTTAAGGACATAATATCTTTTATGAGTTTTATTATATCTATAAATATATTGATCAAGAAAAGTCAAATCAGTATGAGAAATAAAAACAATCGTATTCCTCTCAACGCAGGTTATTATAAACAAGACAAAGCATTTTACAAGGAGCGTGATCGCCCGCCTTACTTCTGCATATGACATTAAAAATTCTCGCATTAACATAAGTTTCATAATACAAATTTATAACGCTTTAATTATGTCCTACATATTTTGCACATTTTTCGTGTACCTTGCATATTTTATCTACACATAAGTCCAACCTCCTCTAATGGCAGGCCATAAAATTTTATACTAAGATTGTATAAGCAGTCGAACATACCGATTTTATTTTCGTGTTCGCTAAAACCCAAAACGTTCGTGAGGTAAATTATTCATATTATATACGAAATGCCAGTCCCTAATGAGTGCTTTCTTTGTTTTATTGCCCGATCGCGTATTAAGTTATAAAATTTAAGTTTTGGTATTGTAACGGTATGCGGTGATGTTAAATTGAAATTTAATTCAGGTTATATTATGGAAAATAAAATTCATAATTTTTGAGCACTTTGATGGACATTATGCTTATTCAACTATGTTTTTAAAAAGGTAGAATATATTTTACACAATTAATTGCTAATTAAAGTATTTTAGTTGAATGATGTGTCATGAATAAGAAATTGAAATATTCCACCTGGAACAGGTTTATAAACAATCCTGTCAAAACATATTGAGTGTGATAGTTTTATATAGATGTAAATGGGAACTGTTCTAACATTCATAGAAATAACAAGGTCAGGGAAATGCGAAACAATCGAAAGTTGCGTGTTTGGATACCACACGAACGCCTCCCGTCTACTTCCCACATTGGTGGCACAAATTTTATGGTAATATTTGGAAACGGACGTGCAAAATCACTGGAGGCATCATATTGTGGCGTGCACTTCGATCGTCAAGCAAGGCGCGGAGGAAACGTCAGAAAAATCGAATTTCCATGCCGGCAGTCGAGGTTGAGGCGGCGCGGCGCGAGCATCGCGCACACAGCGCCCGCGCGCGCCCTACTGCCCATACAGTACACGACGCCGCGTCCCGCGAGCACAACCTTCCAAATTCAAAATTCGAACTGTCAAACTTCGAAAAAAGTTCTCAACGGCCAGTGCTCAGTCGAATTATTTTTAAAAGTGAGCTAATTAACAGATTATGGGTTTGGCAACGGCCGCCCTTATCGCGGGTCAACTTTTCGACCGACTTTTTGTGTTGTTTCTATTAAAAGGTGACGTCATTGTTGAGAGTAATTTATCAAATAAAAATAATCTTGGGAATAAAAATTGAATAAAGTTAATTGCACTGTCTCACACGTGGAAATAAAAATTATGTATCTAGGGATGAAGGACTTTGTAGATTACTTTCGATTATAAACTATTGATTTTATTTAAGTGGATGTAGTTGAGGTTATTTGCGTAAATAAGGTTTATTATCAAATTATGTTCATAAATTATTCTTAAAGTGTTTTATGTTTAATTACAATCAGTACAGTTACTGTAAAATAGCTGTTTTGTTTTGTAACAATATCTCATTCACAAAATATTTTAATATCTTTGTCAATCGAGTTGTATTTATTTTTCATAATTTGAATTATCAGGTATGGAAATGATTGATTGGACAAATATAATAAAAAAAGCGGAGAAAAATTTATAATCCATTATGGATATAATGAATCTGTTTAAACTGTATGTAAAATTCTATCTTTTCATTCTATAAACTTCTTTAAATTATGCTACAAATAGTCATCGTATAACTTATTAATCGAAGAATTCAACTTATTATTGAGTTCAAATAAAAAGTTTGCAGTCATATTGTATTTCTTTAAAACTTTACTGAAACATCTCAACTAGTATTAAGTTTCAAAGATACAATTTCAGTGATTTTATGCACTCATACATTTCAATTTATCCAAAATATAGTGAGATTTTTTATGTAAAATAATATTGGAAACATTTTATTAGCTTGGTATAAATTAAGAGTACGAATTCATTGCTAATTGTATGGTATATTCATGTTTTTGAAATGTATAATAAAAAAATATACGTATTTAAGATTAGAGTTATTAAGTTAGATCTATAAAATAGAAATAAAATGCATATAGACTAGTCATAATAATGTTAAAAAGTTATATGTGTTACCAGTTATGAGGTGTACAAATTTAATTTAAAATAAGAATAAACCTATTATTTTATTGTCTGTGACAGAAGATTGTGAGGATTATTTGAAATATGAAATACAGTTTTGGATTTAAAAGTGTTTCTTGGATTTCTTGAACCAGGTCAGTATCTATTGAGTTATACTTATAGTGTGAATGTGAGATGAATAAATAATATAAAATAAGGAATCATTAAATAAACTAAGGAAAATTTATAATCCTACTTACTTACTAATATTATAAATGCGAAAGTTTGTAAGGATGTGTGTGTGTTTGTTGCTCTTTCACGCAAAACCTACTGAACCGATTGCAATGAAATTTGGTACGTACATAGCTGGACAACTAGAATAACATATAGGAAAATTTTCATCCCAATATTCTTACGGGATGCAGACACAAACCGCGGGGCACAGCTAGTATTATAATAGTTTCACTATAATAATATATATAGAATAGTTTAAGTTCTTGTTTATAACACTTATAATCAATAAATATACCTGTGTCAGTAAATATAAAACTGCACAATATTATCGTAGAAACAGCACCGTAGTAAAATAAAATGTTCTGCCAGTATAACATGAAATGTATACAATTGAATTCATTTTGTAAACATTGTTATAAATTCTGTAAACTTCAGAACGTTAATTTATTTACAATTGTCGCTATGGGTTAGCAATCTATCGATCAAAGCCAGCCGATTACTCGTCTTTATACTTCGTAGTCTTTAATTATATAATAGTTTTTTTTTTAAGTCGTCCATATTAATTTCCTAATAATTGAAATAGGAAATAACTTTCATAAGTTTAAGCTGGTAAAACAAGTAATAAATAGAATTTGGTATAAACATGGCATTATTAAAAACAGCTAAACTCTTATGGTATACTGATAATAACAGTTTTCATAAACAAAATGTCCCCAATAGATATTTAACCAAATTAATAATATAACGTGTGTACACGTATTGTATGTATTGTGTAAGTATAGTGTGAGTATAGTGGGAGTCGAGCACGCTTCGGCACGAATTGGGCCAGCTCGCACCGGGGAAGTACCACACCCCCACAGAAAACCGGCGTGAAATAGTGGCATGCCACTGTGTTTCGTACGGTGAGTGGGGGAGCCGGAGGCCTATTTCCTTTTCCTCACCCGTCCCAGGCCATTCCGTCTTTCCTGTCATGAATTCGTTCCTTTTCCCTTACCCACTTAAAGCGGGCAGCGCATTCGCAGAGGCACTACCTTTGCGAATGTTCATGGGCGGTGATAATCGTTTACCATCAGGCGAACCACCAGCTCAGTTGCCCGCTATGACATAAAAAAAAGAAAAAAAAAAACACCTAACGAAGTTTCTGTCCTTTTGAAGCATCATTTCTGTTTTCAGGTTATATATGAATCGCTACTAATACACACATTTGTGATTGTACTCTTAACGCAAACTTTAGTATAACTTCCATGTATGAGTAAGTCTCCCTTTTAACTCTCTATTAGAATATGATTGGTAAGAAATCTCGTAGTCCATGTCCATGCAACTCACGAGATAATAATATTTCGAATCCTACAAATAGTATTTTACATTCAATTTAAGTGATATATTAAAACTCAACCAGCTTATCTCGAAGCTATCATTTCATTCAAAATGGACATTAATTTAATATCGCTTGTTTGTCAGGTCTGTATTAAATATAATAGTGTTACTGATAAAGCGAACTATACTTTGTCACGTGTTTAATTTAGAGTTAATTTCATTGTTACCATTCGCACTGCTAAATGCAATAACAAAAGTTTATTATGTCATTATTTACTTCAAGTTTGGGTTGCTTCTTCGTATAACCTTATTAAATTATAAGCGTTATGAATGGAGTTTTAAACTTTCACAGGTAATAAATTCTTTTCATTAATTATAATGTCGACAGCTAAGTACCTTATTATGAAATCCAAGTGAAGTTATGAAAATCATCAAGGCAAGTTTAAAAAAAATTTAATTATTAAAAGTTTATGCCATTTTAGGATAGCCATACGATAAAATATCTACAAAACTTTTACTGAATCAAGCATTTCAAAATTAAGAGTAGATAACGTAAATAGAAATAATTTAAATTACTTTATACTTAGTATATTGATGATTACAATAAAATTCACAGAAAAATATCGGCAACTCTATATCATGGTGCAGCAGTGAATTTATTATTTACATTTCTATAAGTTTTTATAGACATCGAAATAATTCGGCCGCCCTCGACATTAGCAAGGTTATTTGGCCACGTAATTTTTTAAGCCTAGGTTATTCCACCCGATGCGAATACGTAGTCATGCTAGATTGGATTACCATCGATTAGCAATTCCAAACGTCAAACGGTGAAGGTGAAATGTCCGGATTTAAATTAGCGAATCTTCTTCAGTATATACCTAGCTTAGGCCTCAGTTGAGGTTGGTGCCAATGTTAGTTCACGTGTGTTAATTACATGTCGTGTTAATTAACGAAATAGGCAGGTATATATTATCTTCAATGTTTATTTTATAAACGTATGCCGATATATGTTACGTTTAATGATAATATAAAATAAAATAAAGTACAGCTAACAAACATTCAACAATTTTTATAACGTCAATAATTTGTCTGTTATAGATAAATTAGAGTAGAGGTTTTACTTTATCATTAACCTATTACGTCTGTAGTCTGTCATATAAAAAGCAATTCTGTGATTTATAAAGCAGTGGCATTGACAAAATATAAACTATCGAAGTTCCACGAAATACAGAAAAGTAGTTATAACACGTATTGTTATTATTACTTATAATTTTATATAAAGCGATGACTGCGACAAAAAATTGCTTCATTCTATGTCAACTTAAAGTGTAAAGTTTAAACCACTACATAAATATACTTAATTTATTTTAAATTTCATTTGTTTACAACAATAGTAGGTAAGTCTGTTATTAACAATTATATCAACCCACACTCTACTTGATTCTTTGTTGCATTAATACATATTCAAGTTCCAAGGATAAAAGACATTGGGCTATGTTGGATTCGCCCTGCAGCAATGATCACAACTGCCCAAAGGGCAGGGCATTCCCTTTGGGCAGTCGTGAGTCCTTCTAAGTTAAGTCCCATATATTCATATCATTTAATCCTGCGTTGTGTACCTTTTGACCGCCATGTCTCACAACTTCTCGAACGACACTTCTAGTCGGGATTCGGAAAACGACCTGCGCCACTCCCACGGTAGCCAAGAGAACGGCCTGATACCTGTATGATAGCCCTGGCGCAATCACTAGGCTAATCTAACTATCTAATACATTGCAGTATTTGTAATGTATAGCTATATAAAATAAATTTAAAGAAAATGCGACTGAAACCAAGGTGCTCATTAATAATAAACATTACAATAAGTGATATAAATACATCGATCTTAATCAGGCGTTCCCAACACCTCGTTATAAAATGTCGTAATTAAAAGAGTAAAAGAATTATTAAATTTCATTCCAATCTCAAGCGGCTCTTTAAATCATTACTGCTCCGCTTTGAACTGTGTCAATTAATTTGTTATATTTCTTGAATTGCGCATTTGTTTAATGTATATTAAGTAGCATATTATTTTTATTATTAATTTCAAGTCAACAACGCTATTTGTTTAAGTTATGCAGTAGCCAATATAGGTAAAGGAAAATTTCCAAAATTACTCCCCACGAAATTATCAGTAGGTAAAATAAAAATACAGCTGATAGCATTGATAACTCCACAATGGAATATGAAAAAGCTTTTGTATTACTGATATAGGTGTTTTCTTCGCGTCAGTGATTGTAGGTGGCTATTAAAACGACATTACTGCAAGGTGACGACTTAAATTGTACTCACATTTCGGTGTTTATTGCCTCGTTGATGGATTCTATTCGAATTGACTGATATCGTGTAATATAAGATCAATATTTAGAAGCAGCGATTGATTTTAAATGATTCGTTTATAACGATTCGTAGTATTCAAACATTTTATGTTCTTTTAATGTAACAAATATTTCAATAAGTAATCGCTTTTATTGAACGGTTTTAACTTATGGGAGGCTTTCTATGTGACATCTTGACGGTCTACAAAATTGTAGAATTAGGGCTAGTCAACCATTTCAAAAGAAGTAGTAAATAATAAATACTTAAAAAAGGAACATTTTATCTACAACGTAGGTTCAATATTCATAAGTGTCTAGATAATACTAATATAAAATGTTTACAAAATTAATTAATACTTGGTATAAAAATTATAAATTCTAACATTTTACAACTACGTTGAAAAACTTTCCCACAGGGAAGGGTTTTATAAAACCCTCATATCTTATAAGGAAATATTCCGTAATTGCTCCTGCATAACTTTTCGTTAGAATGTTACTGTGTTTAATTTTTTGACCTTAATTAAAATTCCTCATTTACAAAGCAGTGTGTAGAAATGAGTATTTGTATTGAAGTGAGATTCTTTTTTGTTTGAAGTGAAAGAAGTCGGTAACCTTTAATTATTACGAAGTGTGCGTTAACTTCATTTGTATCTAAATTTAGTCTTATATTCCTTATATTCCTTCTTTCTAAAGAAAGAAGGAATATTAGTAGTTAGTAATAATAATGTCAATAGTGCATAAAGGCAGCTATTTTCAGTTATCGACAGGTACAGAACTATTACGGATACATTTTTATAATTATTCTTTAGTTGGATTAAAAAAATTATCATTTCCCAATATTTAATACACTTAAATATATTATATTGAGCTTTATAACACTTGGCGCAAAAAGAGAAGTGTTATGTGTCTGATGTAGATGTCTGTCTGAGTGTGTGTTTGTCTGTTGTTTTGCAAACTCAAACGGATTCACCGATTCCGAAGCGGCTGTCTTTATTTAAAAGCCAGTTTCCTAGCTGTAGTTGTTAGCTCTTGATATCTGTTCAGCAGTGTAAGGGAATCAGCTCTTTTCCAAAATAATGAAGGGTATTTTTGGCGAATGATTTAACTTCCCGTGTGCCATTACAATCGTTAAATAACATTTAATATTCGGTTCGGTTTATTAAACATATTTTTATCTTGTAATAATACATGCGCGATTTTGGAATATCTGAAGCCTACAATTCACAAAGATAATATACTCGTATTTAAACAATGACAATGCTACCAGCGTACATTATTCCAACGTATGAATGAATACATATACTAGTTGCTTGCCTAACTTCCTGAATATTGATTCGATGCAAACTACTGGGTAACATATCGTTGTCACTTTTGTCATGAAACACAAATAAATAAAAAAAAAAATAAAAAAAAATAAATAAGTTTATTTCTCAACCATATGCACACATACAAACAAAACGTTGGTCCCGTACTAGATATTAATCTGTATTACAGGTACCGATACCCTTCCATTGGTACGATACAGTTGAAAAAAATAGGCACATTTGTAGCTAGCAAAAGTTAGTTTAGTATTTTCTTGTGTTTGATTTTACGCGAGTATTATACATTTAGAAATTTAAAACTTTTTAACGGATTTTAAATGTGATTTATTCATTATATTTTTATCATTTACAGCTAGCGTGGTCACGGGGAGACTCTCAGTCTCAATATAATTAATAAATCGCGTTTAAAATCCGTTAAAAAGTGTTTAATTTCTAAAAGTTAGTTTTTGCGTGTTTCATATCAAAAGAGTTTAGTCACACACAATGTATACAACATTACTGATATATAAATATATTTAGGGACGAATTCTTTGAAAAACTTATCCTTCCAATAAAATATTATTCCATAAAAATAAATAAATGTGAAATGAGAAAAGACGACAATTTGATCATGTTTTGGAAATGATTGTTTTATACGATATTCGATGAGATTAAAACCAAGGATTGAAATCACAGTTATAATAAAATAAAATCATATTAAATTTCGAAAAGGAAAAAAGTTTAATAAACAATTGTGTATGATACCTAATATAGCAATAAGTATATATACCACAGATAAAACCAGGGCGGATCGCGGCTATTTCATAAAGTTATTGGGAAAATTTTATGGGATTGACTAAGAAAATATTACAACTCCCTCACAATCATCTTTAGTATTGAGTATCCATTAAGTATCATAATAAAGGAAATGGAATGTTTTTAATAATATTACTTAATATTTTTTTTAAATCGACCCAGTCCAAACCTTATAAGGGAAATTGATGAACATGCATTAATTTTTGCAAATATATCTACTGTGTCACTCACAGTTAGGTCAGTTCATTTGCCTGTCGCCATCATAAAAACGAAATTCTTTGAAGCAAGTATCATTCCAGTTGTAAAATACAATTTAAAAGTTTATTATAACGTAGTTTCCATTGTGAACTTAAAAATGGCATTGAAAAGACTTAGTGCGGTATATTTAACTATAGCGAACTTGGGCATTCTTTGAAAGACTTTAAATTTTATAACGGACTTTGCTTCTTTCAGAATCTTAATAATAGAATCACAATAATTTATTTAACGAACATTTCCATTAAAATATAAATTATGCCTTATAATTTAAAGTACACATTTGAATTAAAATTAATTATGTAGCTAGGTTCTAAATACATATATTTCTATCTTACTAACTAATGAATGATTGTTATATTTAGATTAAATGTAATTTTAATACGAACATGCTTACAACTCATCAGCATCTCTATTTTATAATCTTTACTAACATAACCACCCGCAGCTTCGCCCGCGTCAAGGGGAAAAATAGATAGTCCTCTCTTCTCTCTTTCTATTTCTTTGCCAGATTTCATCCAAATCGGTCCAGTAATCTATGAAGCAAATGGACAGAGTTACTTTCACATTTATCATAATTTGGAATTATTGTCCTTTATATTTAACGAGAAATTGAATATGGATACTTTTATAATAATATATTAATAAAAATAAAGATATATGTTTAGATTTATTTTATTTAAAAGAAAAATGCTTAGGTCCTCTCTAGAAAACGTACAATTATATACACATTAATTAATATGCAAACACCTCAAACCAGTGCAGAATGACGTACCACGAGTCTACACATCTATACATACGAAAAACACTTGACACACGAGAATATAAAACCATTATAGCCGGGCATTATCTAAAAATCTTTATAAAGTTACTTAAAAGCCCTCGTGGAGGCTACAGATTTATTATCGAACTATGCGATCGGAGAGATGCTTCAGATGGAAGCTGAAAGGTGATGAATAAGACCTTCTGAATAACGCTTGAAAAAACCTGACTCGCCAACACAAGGGTTTTCGAGGCTTTGTGATACCTACAAAACAAGACGGTGCTTCAATGAAGGCCATTCTTTAAATATACCAGTTTATACTGTTATTTTGTTTATTATTCATTTTTAATTTTTGTCAGATAATACGATATTTAAATGTTTATTACAATATTAAAATGTTATTAATTAGTTATATAATAATAAAATATAACTATTTTTCTATAAAAATTTAGTGATAACAGTTATTAAAAATAAGTATTCTTTGATACGACGATACGAAATTGATAAGAAAAATCTTCTACAATTTTAATATGGTTATCGCTGTTCAATGCTCTTGAATCGTAGCTCGTGTAGCACATCGTAGCAGTTTGTAGAGTTGCTACGCCACTGAATTATATATTGTACAATATGGGTGTAATTCAAACAGTTGCATTATGTAGCTTTAATAATTGATTTACTGGGAACCTATTTAAATAGTGTAATTGGATTGGTACTTAATTTATGCTGTACTTACTTTATAAATAGCTTTGATATATTCGGTTGGTATGTGAAAATAAAAATATATATTTCTCTCTTCTGTACAACATGTATAATCTACTTCCAAGAATCAAGCCATTTTTGTATGCACTAACTTATTGGAGAAAATGTAAATGTACGTCCGAATATGATACCAATTGTATAATAAATGGAATGGAGATTGTCGAATGTATTTATATACAAACATTTACAGATTACAAGAAAAAAAAAAACAATGTATTATTTACATTTTCTTTAGTATTTTCACTTTTTGTGTTATCGGTCAATCGCAGCATTCCTTGAACTCAAACTATGTCACGAAAGTACTTAGTTCATATTTAATTTCCATCTACTAAGAATGTGGCAATATTTAAGCATTTTTGTTTCGCTTATGATTTTATTATAAAGAGAACACGACTTTTTGTGATAGTATCAAATGATATTATATATAGGTTAACATAAATAACTTTTAGACTATAAGTTTATAAAAAAGTCACGTTGAAAACAGAATATTTTCCTTTTAGACGTAGTCACAAGTAATTTTTACTGTTAAATCATCTTTTTACTGTCATATCATCAAGTATTATAAGTATTAAGTATAAAATATTATTACAACTTACTTTTTAAAATTATATTCAAGTAATGAAGTGATTTTGATTTACACGCTATATCGAAAGCATAAAGACAAGTCAATTTAATTTTACATCATCTATGACGCCATTACGCCAGCCAGTGCTCGTCATTTATTTGATAACTAGATTATAATCTCGTAGTTCTTAAGCAGTAAACTATTCACATAGGCGTAGTTGTCTAAGTATGTAATAATGTTAATTTAGATTAGCGCAGGCCGGCGTGAGCGTAAGATTATTTATTCCATCAAACTTTACCGTTTTACATATTGGGGTGGATTTCATTCATACGCCTCGGCCTTGAGATTGATGATGTAGTTAAACCTCTTTGTTTACCAATATTAATATTAGGTTACGCCGAGATTTTTTACTTATAGTCAAAACTGTTTATAAACGAACTCGTGGTCGGTCGAACGGTGGTCGCTTATTGTGCAATTTGTTTGTATTTTGTGTGTCCGTTATTTTTTCTTTTGGTGCGTACAAAGAAGTATTCATTAATTCATGCATTCAATAAACAAGACCATAATCATTATTCAATACAATAGATGAATGCTGGTCCCATAAAATTTATTATAAACTTAATTTATTTCATAAAGATAAATGCACTGAACCAGTAGAACAAAAACGCATTTAAAATTTTGAAAATATTCTATTCATAGCTACAACATTAAAAAAATATTAAGGACAAAAAACGGGGAGAGTTTTTCATACATGAATTTTGTAGAATTAATTTATCTAATGGTAACATTTCGTGCTGCTAGCGTGTTGTTTTGGCACGATATGTTTGCCGAATATTGATCTAATATAATTATGTTATGAGCTAATTACTCATTTGCCCGTTGATAGCGGTTGCATTAATTTAGCACCAGAAATTTTAGCGCGTAATTTAGTCATTTATTTAGGATAATACTATTCTGCATTACACCGAGTTGCCGCATATTACGTAATATTATTTAGAATTAGGCGCGTTATTTGACTGAAATCCGGTACTATGGACTTTGAAGGCAGTAAATTTTTTTCTATATTATTTTAGGTTTTATCTCTTTTGATTGCTAAAGAAAAAGAAAAGAAATGTTTAAACTGAATAAATACACGAAAATTTTGTGTATTTTTAATCTAAAGCGCAGCAATAACTAATATTAATAATCGAAATGTATTTCAAAAGATAAATAGGGCGCATTGTGCAGGTTTGCCAATATTTTTTTAATTACTATAGATTAAAATGTAGTATCTCTTTTATAATTCAAGCTTACTTTACGATTATTGTTATAAATATCATTTCGCAATGAATCAATAGATAAATGTTGATTAACTTTATATGAACAAATTTTCACATTTTGAAGCATCATTCTGGGGTATGCGTTTCATTTGGTGCCTTTTGTGAGTTTATTTACGTGTTGATGAGTCGGCAAAAAATATGAATGCGTATAATAATATATAAAAAGTCGAGACGTTTTATTAGGTGTTTGAATGATTTTATGAAAACATATCATATTACTACTCTTACTATTTATAAGCTAGTTCGTTTTATGTATTTTAACTATGAATCAAGGTTTGGATTCTATTTTATATATAATATGTGCGTAACTGCTTAGAACGCCGGGAAATATCCGTTAAAGTAAACTTCTAAATGATGAATTCTACACATTGTTTATGTACATAGTTGACATGAAATCGATGTCAGTTATAGGTGGGTAGCGCGGATGCGGCGGAGCGGGGCTGTGAGGTACTCGCGCGGCCGCACGATGCGCGCCGGGTGAGCGAGCGCGCCCGCGGTGCATGTACGCGGCGGCGGGCGGCGCGTCGCTCGCGGGCCGAAAGGTACGTACATACAAACAATCAAAATTACTCATCATCATCCCATTTTACATAGGCCTTCTATTACGTACGTACGTTACATAGGCCTTCTATTACGTACACAGTTAATATTCAACCCATATTTGTCATTGCAAACATGCCTTCTGTTAAGGTTCAGACCAAATTCCACCACGTTAGATAATGACATATATGTAAAAATACGTTACATAATATTATTTACGTATTGATTGTATGTCAGCATAGCTGACAAATACTGTAGTTAACGTGAAAGATCTAATTTTTATATGTGTTCTGAAAGAAATTTAAATTTGAATTTGATGGTAAAGTTTTATAACATAGGTTATAATTAAATTATAATATCCTATTATCCTACTAATAGTATAAATGTGTAAGTTTATGAGAAATGACGGATGGATGGATGTTCATTACTATTTCACGCAAAACAGCGCATAAGATATGTATGTAATTTGTTAACAGACACATTTAAAGTACTTTTTATACAGATACCATGAAATGCGATATTAAAGTAATATTTACCTTTTACCTATGAACCCTTTTCTTCCAAAACCCATTTACCACCTATTTATAATCTAAATAACCAAATTTAAAACAAGTTTGAATAAGTACTTTCTAAGTAATATACTAAGCATGTAAACGCGTCCTAAGTAGCAACTGAAGACGTTTTTTTTGCTTGTCCATTGTAATGAACAGCATCCAAAAAGGTACCTATAAATAAATAAAAAATAAATAAAATTTGTTGAAGAGAGTTCCCCTAGTCCCCCACACATTTAAAGGATCTCACCCAGACACAAAAAAGCTCATTTCAAGCGGATAATATCCGAATTGTATTCAAATTTCGAATAGGCTTCACCCATACATTTGCGCGTGTAGCGAATTACATGTGTAGTGTCACAAAATAGAGCGACTATTTTACGAAATACGTTCGGTAGCTGCACTTTCGACGGAGTGGTTCTAGTATTAGTTGAGAGGATTCAGTATTATGAGCTGTAGCAAATGAAACGGCAGGAATCCCTATAGGGCACGGTTGGCTAGGATCTCTACATTATTGGTGTAGTAATATTGCTTCGTGTAAAATAAGCCGTAACAGTTCCTCCAATTTGAAGGAAATTTAGTTTTTTTTTAATAATTAATATTATATACAATTATTGTATAAAATATTTTATATTTTTAACTATAGAAATTATATTACAGACTAGAGAACAATAAAATATCATAAAAAAAAACTAACTAATACTAATAAAAAAAATAATAATAATTATAAAGTTAAACATTATAATAAAAAAATAATAATAAAAATTAAAATAAAAATAGATAAAAATAAGAAAAAATAAACAAACTTTATTTAGGAACTAAGCTTATGTACTAACAAAATTATCAGCATTTTACTAACTTAATCTAATCTAAATTTTTATTTTTGTATCTTATTTTTCCATTCTGTAAGAAATAAAAGGCTTTTTATTTTATTTTATTTTACATTTTATTAACTATAGAAATACCGAAATAAAAGTTTACTTATAATGAACATCCACTATAGCAAATATTTACATATTCTTTATTATATTGCAGTAATTGTGATGACGAAAAAACATAAAACAATCAATGACTTGCGTGTCCCTGCCTGCGGGTTGTTATTGTTAACCGACTTTACCAAAAACTAATGAAAGTCTCAGTTTGACGGTATTGTAATTGTTTTGTTTCTTCATGACGCTGTGGATTTTCAACCATTTGCGTATACAGTTTTGAAAATTGTATATATGACGGTAAACCAGTATCCTAATACAAAATCCAATTGATAATAAAGCTGTGTTAATCTTACTATTAGAATAATGATTATAAATAGTCTTTATATTATAAGCTTTAGATTAGAAGCTGAAAGTTTACCTACCTGGGTGTATGGATGGATCGACGATTGTTACTTTTTAACCCATATACCTAATGCTTATGTACCGGAATAACATAAAAGCTATATAAATACTCAAGAAACAAGCCTTGTTTCTTGAGTATTTATATATAGGGTCTCATATGGGAATAACAGAAGGTAGGCAAATGAAAAAAATATGTTCTACTAACAACTGTATTCTTATCGACCATTTTAATTCTTTGGCAAATCTGGTTGCCTCAGAAATATTTTCCCTTACCAATAAAGAGTAGTTCAATTTTATAAAACAATTTTATCGTTACACGCTCTTGTAGTCTGCACCCACCGCCATCTCAATTAAGTGATACTACCAATATTATTTACGTAAATTGGATTTCACTGGATAAAATTCCAAATTGAAATTGATTCAGGCGCGCCAACACGGGCGTCACCCTGCGCCGCCGAGCCCGCGTCCGCGCAGCCCGATCCACCCCGCGCCGACCGGCGTACGCGCATACTCCTGCCAGCACTGGGAATCCCGCCTCCTCGCGCCCCCGCCGCGCCCCCTCTCCGAGCCCCACTCGCCATGCGACCTCGTCGAGGTACAGCCTACTGTATGTATGAAGCATGTAAGTGTTAGATCGGTGTCGCTACTGTTGTGCGGTTGGCTTGACTGAGGGAATAACCAATGATTTAAATTTGTAATTAGAGAAATGATGTTTATAAATAAAATATCCGATATTACCCAAGATGAACATCATATCAGTATATCAGTTGTTTATACATGTTAGAAGTGAACAAAAATTTTAACTGTTTAAAATAACGCTGTTAGTGAGAGAAAGCAAACACTGTTTAGATGCCGAATCCCATTCGTAGCACATTTTTAAGTGCTACGAAATGCTACGAACGGTTTTTAAGATTACAATCCATTTTTAACATTCCGAAGAATCGCTATAAGGACAAATGTATTTCTTAAATTAAAATTCACTGAGTCAAGTTTAACCGCACAATATAATAATATTTTTTGCAGCTTACCGTGTCCCTAGCTGGAGAATATGAATAATTGTTGGTGTCGCTAGTCTCGGTGCAATTACTCTTTTGCCTGTAAGTTGACAATATTATAGGAATTAATTAAAGATATATCTTAAAATATGTGGAAATAATTTATATGATAATATAAGACTCTATAAAAATACCTTCACGGTACATAGCTGTTCAATCGTGTATCATTTTGTAAAGTCGAAGTGTTTTCGGGTAAGATAGTCAGGGCATGAGTTAGATGTCAGTGTTGTTACTTAAGTATCATTAAGTGTATGCTTTATGTTATGTACGCAGAGAAATGTATACTTTTAAGTTAGACTAAGGTGTCTCGCGGCACTTGACCTGACTTCATGACGTGTGGAGTTACTACGTAGGCGCTGGTCCATTTTCTAAGGATTAATTAATATTCGTACGCTTTATATGTTCATAGAAAAATATTCATGTTAATGAACTAGGTACTATTACGAAAATAGTAACTGGGTCATGCTGTTTTAATCAATGTAATGTAGAGCTTTTAAGTCATTGTATGCATAGTATATGCATGATTATACGTGAGACAGTGCAATTAACGAGGTTGTTGATGTTACAAACCTAAAACAACTCCATCCTACCCTTAGCTTGAAACGGTTTAAAGTAAGTATAAATACAAATATGTCTGGAAAAGTGTTAATTTGTGAAGTGCAAAAAGTGGGCCGGCCATGAAAGAGCGATACATTGTGAAGAATTTTCGGTGGCAGGCGAAGAATCAAAGACTGCGACTCGATATACGGAACGAAACATGAGTGATAAAACAAACTGACTGTTAAACATTCGAAAAACGCCAAATTGCGCTCGCTTCCATTGTCGTTCACACTAACATATCGTATTATAAGGTTAAAGTTCAATTAGATTAAATAGTACGTCGCCTTTTCTCGTGCCTATCTCTATCCAATTCTAAATCTTTATCTAGTAATATAAAACAATCGATACTGTGATTGACTTAAGTGATATCGGTGTCTGTGTAAATAGTTTAATTAGGCTCGCTAGTTAATGAAAACATTGATAGTTCAAATTGTAACGGATTTAAGTGAAGTTTATCTGTGGACGCTCAATAAAGCCACAAAACTGGCAAGTATGCAGGCAGCTCTTATGATAAGAGCTAAATCTCGGGAGCGAAGAAAACAACGACTGAAGCGAGGTATCAAGGCTGAAATACCGAGTAACGTTGCTACAAAGCCCATTGCACCTTTCCCGAGATATCCGCCTACTTCCTGGGTACGTACTCATGTTATTCCTTATGCATGGTTCAATTATTGTGTATGTTTAAATGTCAGTGTTTCATGTTTTTAGGTGAAACTTATGTTCTGTTAAAGGGTGTTGGAGATTTTGGACTACTGTGTCTACTGCAGCCAGAATAAAAGATTTTTGGCAAAATATTTTATCTTTACTGCAACATGCATTATCATTCAAAGCATACCTTTAAATTTTAAATAAACAGTTTATATTGTTATCATTCGGACCAATGAATTTTACGTATGGTGCTATAAAAAGAAAATTTTGCCGTCGCGAAATATGCCTTTTTAGAAACTCCCAACGGCTATTTATAGAATGTCTCCTACCTACATTGTAAGCGATATTGTGCTTTAGAAATAAAGTTTATCTCACAATAGGTGCATTACAGCAATTTTTGTTATCGAGCAACAAGTAATTCATCAGTCCAACTGCGACAGTTCGTCTCATTCACGACCACGCTTTGTTCGCAAGTACAGCATTTATGCTACTGTTACAATGAATGTTCCCTATTTTCTAACTAGCATAGGACTTGACACACTTATTCTGATAATGCTGTGCCTTGGTGAAATATAAAATAAAGTTATTCCAGCGAACAGCTTTTATTCAGCTATGTTGTTTGTTACTCGTATAATATAATACGGAGTATTATAAACAGAGCATTTCAATTCAATTATACGAAGATGTCGTGTAAATGTAAAGATTTGTTAAGGAAAGTGAAGAAAATTGTGACAAAATTGAGTGATTTTTTGGCCTTAATTTTATAATATAAATATTGGATAATTAACAAATTAAGAATAACGTGTTTATTCTTGATAAATTAAAAAATAAATATATAATAAAACTGTAAAAGGTCTCTAACAATTTAACACTATTATATAACAAAAACATAAAAGAATAACGTATTAAGAAAATTTTTACCTTCAAAACGTTAAGCAATAAGTGAACACACAGTATATAAAATTTTGCTCGAAAATTGTGAAATTTCATGAATAAGAACGTCAACTCTGTAAGCAGCTAACTAGCACGGCATGGCCAAGTACAAGAGATGCATATTCTATTACTTTGCATTCGACAATCTTCCTGCTAAAGTTTAACGTAGTTTAACGCAGACAGATCATTAAATTATAATTCGATACGATGTGAAGTCTCGCACGTAATTAACACCAACTGTTATTTGATATTAATATGATTACAGATTACTATATATCGTATAAAATGTATTGCAATGGTAATTATAATAATTATAATAATACACCGATTGAAATATTATTACCCAGTAGATTTGAAATGAATTAATTTGATGATGATTTATATTGAAAACGTTACACAATATTTTATACAAACTAGTTAAAAAACCGAAACATCAATTCTTAACGTTTAAAGGTATTTTTTATTATTTTCAAGCAGTTAATAGTTAATATTGATTTTAATCAGTAAGTGATTCCCAGTTCAGTATTCCTTTGGGAATTTCATTATAAAAATATAGAAATGCACCGTTGCGTAATATATTAAAATCGATCCAGCTGTCTGTGTTTATGAAACAAATGAAAGCAAATCGTCTACATAGAAGAAAAACTCAGTAGTTCACTTTACTTTTTAATATATAAAAACCATAAACAATGAGGATTGAGGAAGGAATTGAACAATTCATTATAGAATGAATATCAGCTTATATTAAAAATAAATTAGTACTTTTCTCTTATTATAACTGCATACTTGATACACATAATTCTCATTTGTGATAAAATTTAACATATTTCGTGCAAATCCTGACTAAAAAGACAATGGCGTGCAATGTAAACGATAACCCGGGTTTAGTCCTCGTGACAAAAAGTTTAATTTTTTTCAAGCACGCGACTAAAAACCTTCCGTTTCGCAATTATCGATTTTTTACATATTTCCAGACTGTTCATCATTTAAATTAATCATGTCTTCTTACCAACAACGTAAATTACTGTTTTCTTTTAGCCAAGTGACTTGAGCCCAGTTGCACAATATAATAACTACATAACTAATTCTTTATGTATTATATAGTCTTGTACAGTCCAAATTATGAAAAAGGAAAAATTAATTTACGAAGTGAAAGCTTGATTCAACAGCAATTAAAAACAAAATGCGTGCTAAGCGACTTTTACATCGATTATATTGAGTCTTTCTGAGTATCCAGCGTTGAAAAAATGCCCTGTCAGCACCCATTCACCTATCTTGCGGAAGCTATTACCGCACCTCGTATTTGTGGCAAAAAATGTTATGCATACGTGAATATTTGCAATCAATTTTAGCACCAAAGAGTTAACGTTAAGGTCGAATTTTATTTGCAAATGAATGTGTTTATTAACATAAATTCAATTTCATTGCTATAACTGCAGCTGTTTTCGCGTACATTAAAATACCTTTTGTTCAAAAAATTTATACATAATATATTAAATAATTCTCTTCCCCAAAAATTTATCACTTTGTTTCGAAGGTTTTATAATGAAAATTTTAATAAAGAAATCCAATTAAACATTTGTTGTTCTATAATTTTTTATACGTTAACAATTCTCTGTTTATTTCTTTCCTGCTTGATAACTCTTGTCGTGTCTATAGTCTGATATATACTTTTTAATCGATTTATTTTACTTCAATGCAATGGAGCTTATAATTAGTATAGACTTTATTTAATATTCGTTGATAAAACCTAGATACGGGCTAAACAATTCACCCTGTCAGCGCATAATAGCGAGCTTTATTAATGGGTTTTTCGCACAGATAATTTACAATATTATTTATGTCTCAAAGAGTTATGTTTTTGAAACAGTTAGTACATCATGCTTCCATAGAGTAAATACTGTAATCATAGTCAAATTTCACGTACGATTCCTAATTAATAATGAATTGTCTATAAAATTATTATTATTGTAACAAACAATATGACTTTGCTTTGCGATTAGCAACAGCATAACGCAAATTAATTCCTGCCATAGTTTACAAAGCGAGTGACATTTATTTAATAACATCTACACGTGCGTAATGAGACCGTTTAGCTACAACCGACTAGGCTTGATCATTATGCATAATTCATCAAAACAAAGCTGCATAAATGTTATGTTCTCGACAATTAAACTGCATACGTTTTATACAAATAAACGTACTTATAGAACAGTTTCCTTTTTTTATATAGGCCATATGGCGACTACCAGATATAATCAAATAGATTTACAAACGAACAAAATATGTAATATACAAAACCTTTACTTAATTAACACATACACACTGAAACGAAAACATTGAAAAAGAAAAAATTATTATGTGAAATAGCCTTATCGCTTATAAGCGATGTCTATCGGGCAACCTTTGGAATGGATTGTTGTATGAATAAGCAATAGAAAAATATTGTAAGTTGCATGGGTAAAAATATATTTAAAACGCTGTAAAATGTCCATTATGTGACATTCAATTGCGGAGGCTTGGCATAACTTTCTCACGTCATTGATATTAATCATGTTTTAATAATTAATTATGTTGCGATAATTTAATCGTGTCCACACATTCTTTTATACTTATAGTTTGCGTTATAGATTAAATGAAGTGCGTTATAGTACAATAACGAGGCTGTTTCTTAAAAGGCCTTTTCAAATACTATCGCATATTTTCAAATACTATCAAAAATATTCAATTGTAGTACTGCAGTAATTTTAATCTACTTTGTTGTTTAACAAAAAAAAAAAAAAAAATCAAATTTAACAAAGGCCGCGTTCCATCGATACAATATTGTAATCATTGAAATAATGTTAACCAATAGATGGCGTGGGGTGCCCCTTAGGCACATGAAACCGAAAGAGTAGAAGAAATTCGATTACTGTGGCAGGATCACTGGTGGCCGAGAGGCTAGGCGTTGCTACGGTTAGGCAAGAAACGCAGGTTCGAATCCTGCCTCGTGATCAAATTTTTTTTTATTCTTTCAAAAAAAAACTCATGTTTCGTATTGGTTGTGATGGTTCTTAATCATCTCAATAGATGGCGTGGATTGCCCCTTAGGCACATACAACTGAAAGAGTAGAAGAAATTCGATTACTGTGGCGGGATCACGGGTAACCGAGAGGCTAGGCGTTGCTACGGTTTGGCAAAAAACGCGGGTTCGAACTTGTGATTAATTTTTTTCTATTCTTTCAAAATTTTTCATGTATAAAGTTACTAAGACTTTCAATGAAATCCAATCACATCTAAAATATTTTTGTTCCGCCTACAACACGTTTTTATGTACATTTTTACACGTCGATCTAATCTACCCTCCATCTGACCTTAGAGAGAAACTCCAATCTCTAAACTCGATTGCAAACTCATTTATTATACATTTCAAAGTCTAATTGCTCCACTATTAAATAGTCAAATGCGGCAAAACTATAATTATGCATGCGTTGCTCATAAAATTTGTAGGTTTTCATTAAAACAGCATGATTTAATTTAGCTATAAATTTCAAAGATTATTCAAACAAACGTACAAAGGGTCGTATCAAATATCTTTTTAATTTAATTCCAACTCAGGCTTTAGGGTAATACCCAGGTAGGGACCCAGATAATGTTGAGTTCATTAATTTAAATTACAATAATGCGATGTTCTTAAATAGGCCAAAAACTGACCTTTGTTTCGACCTCCGCGCTATGGACAAGAGCTCTCCGTGAAAAACGATGAAAATAGGTCAACTTAATATTGGCGAAGGTAGATAAGTTCATAGTAGAGTATCAACTTGAAAGCAACGGAGGCTCCATTGCCTTTGTCCGAGCTTTCGAAGTCCACTCTCACCGCTACTAATGATAATGTTAAAATATGAAGTGAGTTTTGATCTGATTTCTCGTTTGACACATTTTTTTATTATTATTAGACAAAAAAATAAAGAGGAAGTCGATATCTATTGCTCTCATGAGTTTTATACTCAAATATGATCTTTATTGATTTCTAAACTATACTTGAGGATATCATGTCAAGAAATTTATTCAGTTTCTTGTGCTTAAAATGAATTGATAGCTTTAGCGATAGCCTATTCTTCTAACAGCTGGTTTTCAAACGATGTTCAGAGTATCCTACTCAATTTACAAACGGTTTCTTTAGGATAATGGTTTTAGTATATATTACTGAAATGGCTATTGGTTCGTTTCCTTAATAAGTGCGAGTTAGGCGAAGGTAGTGACAGGATGGCGTGTCAAGGCTCTACGCTATGCAGATATCAATGCTCGATCGATGTATGACGTGGCAAATGACGTATTATTATGTGAGCGAGTCCTTTGTCAATGTAGCAGGCTGGGGAATACATTGTTAGAGGAGCCATTCAATTTGTTGCATTTTCTCCGTTGTAATAGCTAGCTGAGTTGATTTTATTGTGTCGAACACAGACGCGATCATTTTTCTCCAATTAAATTAGATGTTTTGTCTATTTGAAAAATGCTTTAAAAGGGTAATTAAAATTAATGAATGATATACAATTAATGAATTTATTTTAATAGAAATTACTAATGTGGAATAAAAATATATATTATAACTAGTAAACAACCACCAAAAACCTACGGCAAATTAATGACTATTATTATTTTTTTATGTCGTAGCAAAGGAGTTGTTGTTGAGGTCGTTTGATGGTAAGCGCTACCCCCGGCCAAGAGCATTTACAGAGGTGTAAGGCCATTTGCAGAGGCTTTACGTTTTTGTAAGCGAATTGCCGACTTTAAATGGAGAAGAACAAAGAAAGGATAGATAAAGGAAATAAAGAAAAGGGAAATACTAGGAAGGGTAAGGAAAAGAACCAGTAGCTACTATTTCACGTCGATCTTCTTAATTAACGGCTTGCAATGTTATACAGCTATTTTGGCATTTTATGTTATTATACTTTCATCTTCTCATAAATAATGATAAAGTATGGAAAAAAAACGATTATTTCGTAAGTATTGATGAATGAACTACTAGAAGTATTAAGTACTTTCTCAAGAAAGAAGTTGTGAAAAAATCTCAATAATTGTATCCGATTTTTGCTTCGAAACTTCTACTAGTTGGCCGTCCACTTGTAAAGAAAAACTTCGCTATTCAAGTAGACTTTTTTAACCAATTCCTAAAATTTAGTAACTATCCAATTATTTATGAAAAATACAAGAAGCAACGTTAAATAATCTTTTGGCTAGCAATTACTCTTACTCTTTTCGAGATTTTCCCTACAAACAAATTTGAATTGTTTCTTAAATTTTTCTTAATTGTTCGTAATATACAAATACATTCTAAACTAATGGTTCTCAGGTTCGCCCGTGGTATAGCCTAGAGCATTTATGATCACATACTTATCCTCCGGCGAAAGAATTTTTAAAATCGGTCCAGCGGTTCATGAAATTAGTGCATTCAAATAAACAAGCAAAGTTTAGCTTCATAATATTCGTATAGAAGCATAGATACCGTCGGACCTAGGCAGTTGTTGTCGTGCTATCAGGTAGCATAGACGAGCTTTGTATACAGGCCATTATTCTAGTTACTCTATGAAATAGTGAATTCTAGTTTATTAATCTATATGTAGCTTACAATCCCTCGTTGCTTAGTAGTTATTGTTTCTAAATAAGTCATAGTAATAGTCTATCTGCTATGATTTATGTACAAAAGATGCGGATTTTAATAGATATATTGAATATATGTTGTCAAAACTTAATACGATGTATTGATTTCGTTTACTGTCATGTTAGGTATTCTTCTAACAGCTGGTTTTCCTAATATGTAATATCACTTTTAATATAATTTAACATAATTATATATATTACAGTCCAGGTTAAAACTAGGTGTAAAAACTGATCTAGGGGGAAAATCCATTCATCCATTCTTCGCAAATTCAATGTGTTTTTAGTATCATATAAATAATAATAAACGTACCAATAACTAATCTACGAATACGAATATAAATTACAAAAACAGTAGCGGATGAAAAATGCCGCTAGCGCTGAAATTTGAATATTAATGTAATGAGGGTTACGAAACAATTACCGTGATATGAAACTGGAAGTGAGAGAGATAATGAAACCTTGGAATGGGCTTCATAATTGATTCATTGTATGCACGCGCAGTTTGTATCAGGTACTTATCCATGTTTAAGCTTTTGTTGTGTTTACAGATTTTTATGGTGCTGTTGAACGCTTATGAAAAGAAAACTTATGTTTTCAAGGTTAAGATCAGAAGTGTGAAATTATAACGAATATGAAAATTTAGGTTGTATTTATAATAATTTTGAAATAAATTTGCTTGCCAAGCGTATAGTATTTTAGTATTTCAGACCACGCTATATATTTCTAAAACAAATTTCCCGAATATTTGTGTAAAATATGGAAATTGCTAACCTTTTTTTGTTGTCATCTATACTTTGGGTAGTGTGGTAGAGATCACCGCAGCTGACAAGACCATTATTTTTTCATATAAATCTCTTTTTTATGTTGGTTTTGAATGTATGGTTTTTGATAGCAAAATAAAATGATGAACTGAAATAAAACACCATGTATTATATATGTACGTATAGGAATAGTAAAGGGGTCGGTGTTTATGTGGTTCGAATCCCTTCGAAATCATTTCTAATTGAAAAGAAAATGACCACAATGACAATACTCGTGTATATAGGTACGTAATTTAATAAAATTTAATCATAATAATGTTCAAAGTATATTATTATTAAAACTTTCTATTGATACCGATTTAATACGACATGATGAAAAATGTATCTCTATGAACTGAGACATGAAATACTATCATCTACACCTGGGACGTGAAGGTTTATATCTGTCTCACCTTTATAGTTGCGGAAACTGTACGCTTAGGTACTGTTGACTATAAAGTTTCCGCTATTCCGAACATATTTTAGTAACTTGATAACAGTTTCCACAAACTTATTTCATATCCAGTTAAAAATTAATATGATTTCCAACATATTTCCATTTACCTACAAAGTATATGTGTTTTCGACATTCAGTTCGTTTTCTCAAATACGTACTATAAAATATACACTTTATGTCTCATAGTTTCTTAAAATATAATTTATTTCACGAATACGCGTTGAGAAAAATATATTGTGTAAATATCTTACCAAATATAAATAAATTTCATATAACAGCCTATTTACTATATCAGTTATCAATTATATAAACTGCCTGTTCACATATTGATCCTATTAAACGTAATACTCGTGCAAGTTATGTGCAAAATAATTGAATCTGATGATGTTCGAGATATCGGTAGATAATGAACTGCGAGCCGCCCGGCCGTGTCAAATTAATTAATTGAATCCTCCATTTAAAATATTACACCCTGAATATACCTATTGTATAAATGCAACGTTTTTTTTCTAGGATAGAGATTTTGGCTAGAGAGCCAGAGGGCAGAGGCACAGACTCTCCTCTTTTACTGTTGTATACGTCGGTTTTTGTAAAATAGAAAGGATTTTGCAAAATTTTGCTCCCAAGGGGATAAAATACGGGATGAAAGCCTGTATCATGATAATTTGTTTGTACACGCGTGCGAATCTGCAGCCAACAGCTAGTCTTATATAATATGCCCCGAGCGTATCTTACAATTCTACAAAATTACTGTAGGAAGTATGACTTAAATAGTTTTGTATAACTAAACAAAAACTTGTACTAAACTGAAAACACGTACAAACACTGTGTATATGTATAATGTGTTACAATCATATATTATACTAGCAGTTCTCCCGGCTTCGCCCGTGGTACACATATAGCCCATGTCACTCAGTGAAGTTGCCGCTTTCTAATGGTGAAAGAATATTTAAAATCGGCCCAGAAGTTTTTGAGTTAATCCATTACAAATAAACGAAAATACAAATTCTTCATCTTTATAATATTAATGTAGATCAAGAGTCAGACGATAGAAAAATTACTCCTTAATACCTTACCTATATTCTCTGATGAAAATCCATTATGGTGTCATTAACAAATGCGCCATCTTTGATGACATGTTCTGCGTTCGATGGCTGCACTACTTTCCCGCTATAATCAATTAATAAACTGAGGGAAATATAAACACAAGGATTATTATTATTTACTTGATTAACTGCATTATTGGAAACCTTTTTGTTATTTGTAACCTATTGATACTTGTATGCCTGATACTACTTATATTAGTAGTATTAAATTAAATAAAAACAACCAAAATAGAGCCACTTTTTGATACCTTCAAAGCACGATTATCACCAGTTAGAAATAATACATATGCATTACACATCCAGTAATAATAAACAAATAGTTGAAATTTCGTCAACAACATCTTATAATATTTCCTTAAAACTTTTAATACATGGGCCTGTGTTACATTAGCACACAGTGATACTTTGAACAAGGCTTTTGGCTTTATGATTGATCCTTTGATAGCCAAGTACTAGTTAATCCGATAAGGATCCATTTACCTAGATTAACAATGGTCTAGACTTTAGGCTTTAGAGGTCACAAAGAAAATAGGATGGACTGCGTTACTATGCTGTTGTAGCACACTATTTGTATTTATAAATACATAATACTATTAGTTGTAGTTTTTAGTTATTAACCGATTCTTTATAAATTATTGAATATGAAAACTAGAGCTATACTATGGAGTTTATACTCAATATTACGTATTCTTATTTATTTATTACTAACGAAACTCTTCTAAAGATATTTATGTATCTAGTGGTGGTAAAGATATAAGGATACCGATTGCAAAAAAAATCGTTTTAAAAACAGTCCTGGCAAAATTTCGTCAGTATTTTTTAAATTCTTCTATGTTACTATAGCATCCAAATTACTACTGCTCTAATCGGTAATTTACCCGAACAAACTGGCCTGTCGTACAATAACTATTAATATGAGGGGCACATAATAAATAGAATCTTAAAATACTGATCCAAAAAACCATATCGTTATGGAAATATACATATAAATGTACATGTTTTGATTTCTTTCACTGCAAAATAATCCAAGCCTTCATTACCAAATAGTGGAAATAAAATGTGTTACTACTGAACACAGCACATTCAAAACTTATTTTGTGTAACGCTTATATGAATTCAGCACGTATCAGCACTATTTCACGTTTTAACTTTGTGTTGAAATGTTGACGCTGACGTGGACTCTGGCTTATATTATAAACGGAGTAAAAAGGTTTTTTTTTAGTTCACAGTGTGACATTCATTTACATAGAAATGAAAACGCATTTGCCCGTATAAAATTCTTCGCAACTCACCTGATGCTCTGGGTCAGTAGTGACATGGGAATAGTTTTACCATACAGTTTGGCCTTCAATGCTCAATGCGTTAATTAAAAATATCTATAATACTGTGTAATTATGTTTGCTAAGTATGGATCATTTCATTTTTAATTACTTACTGTATCTCGATTGCTCGAATGATATATGATATATATAAGTTTAACGCAAAGTCACTTCCCGTGTCTGTCCCTATGTATGTATGTATGCTTAGATCTCTAAAATTACACAACGGATTTTGATGGTGGTTTTTTAATAGATAAAGTATGTGTAATAACATCAATTAAACAACTCCGAATTTAACGCGTGCAAAACCGCGGGCAAAAGTTAGTAAAGTCACGAACTGAAAATTTGTAGTCAAATTAATAGTTTGATTTTCGCTCCATTCTTTACTACTTTTTATTTGCATATTTTTAAGCTTAAAATATTGTACTTTAAGGGTTGTATATAAACATTGAAATATAAATATTCAAAGGACCACAAAACTTCACTGTAAGCGACTGACAAGATTGATATGATTACGTTTAGGTAAATGGTTTCTAAGAGATAATCCTAAACTCTAAGTCGATTTATATAGTTAGTAGTTAGTCATTGTATATTAAAGCATCTTTACAACAGCTCCTGTTAAGGCAAGAATAGGAACTAACGTCTTCTGAATATTTGATAGCGTTAGATTGAACGCCGCTTGTTTTTTTTTATTACGATTTCAAATAAGATTAGAGATATCTTGGGCAGTTTCTGGAGAACTATATAACATTATAACTGAGTCTTTGTGAATGGGTATGTAATGTTAAATAATCCTTTGTTACTGGATAAGTAAAGTAATATTTTGTTTTTTGTATTTTTTTGTTTCTCAAAAACAAATTTTTATGTATTTTTTTGTGTGGCAACAACCGAGTTGATGGCTCGCCTGATGGTAAACGAAAGCTATGTTCTAAAAACTCTAATCGTATCACATATTACTATAAAAGACTACCTTTTCCATCTACAGCTTAGGTACAGTAAAACCCAAAAAAATCCAGACAGCAAGTAAAGATTTATCTTTAGTCACTTTTATAATACAGAGTTATATTAAATGACTCATTTAAACACCCACCCAACTATAATCTCCAAAAGCGAGCAAACGGCCACTCTCTAGAAACTTTCGGAAGCCACGGAAACTTCAAAAAATATAATTACGAAATATTTACACTGTGAACGGATTTGCGGTGGTTTACTGCTTTTTATCGAATAAAATTCTAGATTACATAATAAACGACCTTGGATCGCAAAAAATAGTAGAACGCTTATAAGGCATTGGAGAATGAAATAGATCTTTAGGCATATTATCATCAAGATATTTTTGAATATATGTAAATTAAAATAAAACAACTATTTACGTTCAAAATGAATTATTTTTACCAGTAACGTTTACTGAGAAAAAAGATTTTTATCGAAGAGAGACCGCTGACCCGTCGCATGATCGCTTCGTTAGGGTTTTAGTGAAAACGAATTTTGCTAGATTTATTTCATACATTTATAACTCTTGACAAGGTATTCGTTTCTTTTGACGACTAACACGCTTAACTTGTAATTTTTTATAAAGTGGCAACTCTCGGCCCATCGAGCACGGATTGTGACAATCTCAAGATATATTAGGATGTTCAAATACGTGCTTTAAGCACTCTTCGTCGTCTTAAAAAACTTAAGTCTTGATGGAAAAAACTGACAATGGTCTCAATGATGATGTTTTTAAAGGTTTTCAGGACATTCTAGAAATATTTGGTATCATGATTTTTGAATGTAGATGTTATGAAATGATGTTTTTGGTTATAATGTGTGAGACAACAGTCACAATTTTTTTTAATTTATTTAGAATGGATTGGTATGTATTCAAACGATATTTATACATACATTTGTGTGGACTTTTTTTAATAATTTCAATCTTTTGACAGTTAAAAACTCACTAAACTCATTTAAGATTTAAAAACCACTATATTTTTTAAAATATTTAGCTATAGAATTAGAACCCCGGATGGCCATTCTGACAGGGTCGAGTCAAATATAATTAAAATATGAATAATTATTACTCGGCACAAACTTTAAAATAGCAATGCAACCTCAAAGAAACTTCTGATTTCCCGTTCAAATAGCGTTCGCCTTTGCGAAGTTATAACTTTATGTCGAAAGGACCTTTCGACCCAATTCCTTGGTTTGTTTCGTTACCAAAGCTTAGGTTTCTGGCGCTTGGAAGTTTTTAATTTAGTAACTCCTCGTTATATTTAATATTAACACATGTGATATTAATGCTCTAGAGCGAAAGTGGATCGTTAAGGAAAACAGGCTGACACCTGCGACTTCAAATAATGATTAAGTTGGGTATGCTTATCCTTTTTCAAAAAGATGACCTTGAATTTATCCCATATAATAAGGTGATTATTATAAAAAAGTATCCAATTTATCCATTATTATGTCAACTATATGCCATCAAATAACATCAAAATCTGTTTAGCGTCTGGAGGTCGAACAACAGATAGACCGACTAAATATAAAGATGAAGATAGAATATTTATTTTGTATATAACCTTATCTTGTTTATAAAAGTATTACTTATCGTTTTGAACACGATTCCTTGACCTAAATAAAAACGTCAATGCACATAGTAAGTAATCGACATTTTAAATGCGGTTTCAAACTTTTAAATAGCAATTAGAAGGAAATGTTAAATGAATTAATGAACGAGCGTTAGAAGAATAGTAGAGCTTTTGTCTTGTACTTTTAAAACCGTCCACATAGAATTATATAATATCATAAGACAGAGAGAGACGTATTAAGTGTCCTTGAATATTAAAAAAAGTTTAAATGAGAGGCACCTATTATTTATCTGTATCTACAATTACATAACATTATCTGTGACGTTTGGTAAAATATAATGTTCTCTCGCTGTGATTGCTGGTGTCTTAGTGGTATTAGATTGCTGGTGTCTTAGTGGTATTATAAAAACCATTCAAGTGCTATTAGCTTGTTTGATTTTACCAATGGGAATACTAACCCAATAATCAGATAACTAATCTAAGAAATGATAAAATCAGACAATAATGAAAAATGAAAACAAATAAGATTAGTTATATAACAAAGTCCTTAACGTAGAAAACATAAGCGTATAGGTATATCTTAACAATTGTAGCGTATAATGTGTCATGCCTTACCCGACCATTGACTTCGCGTGGTCCTAGTTGATTACTTTATGAGCGATGAACCTACTTATTTACTAAATTACTCAACTTTATGGCTTTGTTTTGAATGAAAAATCAATACTTACAGTATGTGGGGTGTAATATAAATTGTATTTACACTTCAATAAATTTACACCGTATTGTTTAAACTACAAAATGTATATATTGGATATTTTGTAGTACAACAACTAAAAAGAATTAGCTGCAGATCTCAAATTGATTCGCAAAACTGACATAGTTATGTAGTTGGATCCCTTGGTTTCAGTATCAAATAAATAATGCAAGTATCAATTTCAATTTCCAATGATACTAAGCACGGTAGTAATTCGATATCGAGAGCTATTCTCAGTAAACATATCTCATGTTAGGTCGTAGTTAGCTATTATCTCCAATCAGTACGGCAAACAGCTGGTACGGCGGTTCACACAAACTTTGTTGGTTTCATTTACAATATAACACTAGGCAATGTGCGCTGTGTATTATCTTTTCGTTTTATATATCACTAGCTGTGACCCGCGGTTGAAACCGCGTAAGCGAGCTGCGTAACCGTATCCCGTAGGAATATCGGTATAAAAAGTGCCTATGTGTTATTTCAGTTGTCCAGCTATCTACGAAGCAAAATAGTATTATTATTCACCAATAGATGTCAGGAAAAAAAAAACACGAATAAAATACGAAAATGACATTTTCTAAAAAAAATTTCTAGCTAGATCGATTTATCGCCCCCGAAACCCCCTGTATACTAAATTTCATGAAAATCGTTGGAGCCGATTCCGAGATTCCAATTATATATATATATACAAGAATTGCTCGTTTAAAGGTATAAGATATCACTATTAATCACAGGGAATCATTAAGATGTTTTTATATAAATCGCTTATAGTTTTTTTATCGCCTTTTTATTATTTAAAAGGAAAACAGTGAAACGTTTACATTTTGTTACTTACAGGGTTGGATCGGTACTGATTTGCGATATTTTCCAACTATCGTTTTAATAAAATATTGACTATAATTTTCTCTTCTATATCTACAAGATTTTACGCTAAACATCACTAGAACTTTCTTAAAGAAAAATAATAATTTGCTATTATATTTTACATAAATTAGTAACTAGTTTTTTATGGGCAGTGCCGATGTATTACTGGTACTCTTTCACGTGGAAACCACCTAACTGATTCAATAAACCTTTAATTTTATACATAATTAAATTTTTATAATGATAACGTAACTTCAGTATCATTAAACATTACTAAAGTGGCGTGTAGCCATAAACTTATAATATATACGACTCGCCTACAGCGCAAGTAAATGGGGCTTTTAACCAATAAATCATGGCATAATTACAAAGGAGTTTATATTACCTCAATCAATCTACTTTGAATGTCACAATCAGAATTATAAGTATATCATTTGAGTTTAGAGCAATAATAACATGAAAAAGAAATAATATTATAAATGCATACGTAACTCTGTTCCTCCATCTGCCTCTTTTTCGGGCCTAAAACTAATTCTGCAGAAATTTGGTGACTGAAATTTAGCTTGAAACCTGAGAAAGAACATAGGATGGGTTTTATTCTGGAAACTTGCAGGTGGGCTCATCAACTCGGGCTTTCTATTGATTACGCGGGGGAACCCGCGGGCGAAAAGCTAGTATATCGTAAATCAATAGACATGTGATAAAAAAGTAGGTCTTTGTTGGTTTGATAGAGTTTTAAACATTGCAATTTAATCTGACCACTCGTCTAAAACCCATCTCAACCGATCTTATCACATTATCATCAAAAAGTTATCGCCAGTTATTACATAGTAATAATCCAAGGCATAAAACAGTTCTGGCAGTTGTAAAAACAAAACAAATACATCACTTATCGCTTTCAGACCAGGGTTATGTCTATATAAAACTGAGCGGGAAGCGAATTCCAATAGTATTACATTATGTTTTAAGGGTCTTTTTATGTTGTTTGTCTGTATCGCTGCACACTAGAGCTCAGAAATTATTTAAATTATTCAATTAATCTCTTTGTAATTTGACTAAGCAAAATTTCTTTGTTATTGTACATTGTATAAACACAGTTATATGATGTGTGTATATAATTTTTATAACGATTTGGTTTCAAGTTACATCTGTTTTATATTAATAACTTGAGGATTGTCATTAAACTGTGGGACACTTTCTTACTTTTTTCTTTGAACCAGAAGTGCTATAATCGCTATGCAATGCAATGCCTGTATTCGAATAGCAAAGTTATAATTAGCATTAATTACATAAAACGAGGAATTTCGCGTCGCTCATCATCAAATACGCTTCATAAGATGCTAAATCTCTTTATAAGCGGGCCACTTTTATTACAATAGCGATCAGTTCTTACATGAAATATTGCCAAGCCCCTAATAAACAACCTACAGCCCGTGTACCCGTGTTTCGCCTATATATTCTCATTTATCGAAATCGTGACTAGTATAAACAATCGGGTATTCTGTTATTAACTTATAAGTATTGTGTCTTTTCTGTTTATCGATAGTGAAACTCAGTTATGTACATATGTTTCCCAAGGAACAGCAATATTTTATTATCTCCACAACTTTTTATAGATTTGCAAAAAAATCTAAAGAATATCCAGCATTTTAAAGATTGTAAATTGTCATAAAGTATACCCAAGCAAATCACGTTTTCAAAAATTAAATAAATTAAATTAATTTCTATTCAATACAGTAAATCATGTTGATTCAATTTTCATTTCTGTATTTTAACACGGAGATGGAACGTTACAAAAAATTTAAAATCCAGCAGGAAACATGAAATTTAAAAATATTTTTCAGCAAAAATGTCCGCACCAATTTAGAATACAAAACGTTTTTATGCTAATTGCAGAAGCTTAGTGTGCATTCCTGTAACAACTTGGTGCGACACGTACATCGCGGCTTTTAGTTCTATTTCCAGTAGCCAACCTCGGGCACATTGCCCGAAACCATTTTTTAGTATTTATATCTACTCCGAACTGTATTTATAGCTACGTTGTGTCATTAGCATACTATGTAGTACTATGGAAATATAGGTATTATAGAAAAAGGTACCTAGTATATTTAGTTTTAGGGAACTTGCTGTACATATACTGATGTCCCAGAGTCTAGACTAATATTTCCTAGAATATGAATAGATAAGTTTCACAGTAATTCATACATATCTTTAATTTACTTCATATAAAGGCACAAATGTGAATCAATACACAACATAGGTATAAAAAAATATTATATTATACAGCATAATCTAAAGAGAAATAAACCGTAATAGGTAAGGTTTGTAGAAAGTGTAGTTAGGACGTATTAGGTTAGAGCTTAGCATAATATCAATTTAATAGGAGTCGCGACGTTGAATTCAGCAAATACGATGTTGGAAGTCCAACTTTCATCCAATTATTTTGTTCTGCCATTGTTATTTTTAGTTTTCAAAATAATAGATATATTGTATTAGATGAACCTATAACCTGCGTATTTTATATCGAGAAATAATAATTCCATAAAAAAATTGAGCCCACTTACTTCCAATATCATCCTAATTAGCAAGCACCCAGGCAGTATGAATATCACGTTTCGCGTCCAAAAATAACAAATGTGGTCGATGGTTCCAGTGTGCCGCAGGCCGTGCAGCATGGCAAGAGGCAGCCGCTCTGTCCGTTGGCGGCGGCGGCGGGGCCGCAGGCGGCGCAGCGCGGCGCTGCTCGGTGTTGGGCGACCACCCCGGCGCGAGGCGAGACCCACGGGCCAAGTGGCACAGGAACAACCGGGTACCCAATGAAAGTTATCTTTTCCGATCACGTGTAGCTGAGCGTACAACGTAGATAGACCGCATGGTTTGAGGTATTGTGAGCTAATTTTATGTATGTTTCTAATTCTTTGGTTGACCTAGACCCCAGGGTATTAAGCTCGGAATCGATGATCCAATTTATGCTGTGATGTACCTGAGTGTTCAACGTAGATAGACCGCATGGTTTGAGGTATCGTTCGCTAAGTTCATGTATGTTCCTAATTGATGGTAATTCTTTGGTTGAACTAGATCCCAGGGTTTTTGGCTTAGAAATCAACGATCCAATTAATGATGATAATGAAGCTGAGTGTTCAACGTAGACCGCATGGTTAGTGAGGTATTGTGAACTAATATTATTTATAAATTTATGTGTGTACTGTGTAATAGAATGCAGAATATGGGATGTATTATTTTAGCTGGGTTCTGAGAAATTTCGTAATCATGCGTGGCTAATCGTTCGACGCATTAACCGCATGGATTAATATGTATTGTACTATATTTATTGTTATAAGTATTTGAGCAGATTCGATGTCTATATCTTTAATTGTTTCATTAATCGTACAAATCATTTTATTCGTATAAAACATTGTAAAAATGTGGGTTAATCAGTGTTGCATTTCCAATCATGCGTTACTGTTTTGGTATAGATAAAACGCATGGTTTGAGTTAATCTTAAATAGTATTATGTGTTGAGTATTGGTGTTCATTATATATTGTAACTGCTATCTTATTCTTCTTAAGCCAACAATATATATATATACTCCTATGTTGATTCCTCGTAGTCTATATTTCTAAGCTACGTGTATATGTAGCAAGAAAGCCTCTACGACGTAGGCCGTAGATGTAAAGTAGTTCATTGTGTAAGTGAAATAATGTCATATATAACTTGAATAACGGTTAGTTTATTATTTTACGTTTTAAATACCTATCATTGATTCGTTATGGGTATCTGAGGTCAGATTGTCTGAAATTACCTTATTTTATTGCCCACAACGCTCTCACGGGGTTAATTGAAAGTGCTTTAAACTTAATTTGGTGGGCTAACAGTGACGTTTATCCTTTGCAAACAGATTGTACGTGAGTAAATAAGCTTGTTATAATGTTGTGAAGAGCTAATGTTTACTTCAAAAGAAATAAATCAAATAACCCTTAAGTAATAGTGATCATGGTTCAAGGTGCGTAGCGATAGCTTTCTTGTGTATATTCGTAGTAAACTTTCGAGAAAGTAATGAAGATTTTAATGTTGTAGGTGTTGTTAAATCTGTTTTAGTGATTTGTACTAATGTTGTTCTTAAGTGGTGTTTGTGTTATAGAATTATTTCAACTTAAAGGTGCGCGATGCGTCATACGGGTCGTCATCGGAATCGGACGGGGACGAGGCGAGCGGCGAACCGTGGGGGGTCGCCCGGCTTCTGTACGCGGGCTTGGCGACTTTGGCCGTCGGACTAGTGGTATACTTCGTGGGCACTGGAGACAAGGTGAGTTGCGACCCGTGGAGGCAATTGCACTAGCACTTTCTCCTTTCAAATGTATACTGGGTTCGGGTTTTAGTGCACATTATGTGTATATTCTTATTTTTTATTACTTTAGATATATCTAATAATTAAAAGTTTATTTTCAGCATGGTTTGGACGCAATGGAATGTTTTAAAGCTACATTAACAGTAAAGCTTCTAAACTTGATTTATTTTTACCGTTCATGTATAAATCACAAATATTGCAATCTTATCATCAAGCTATTTTTCACAATGCACGTGAACACAGCATTTTGTACACATGAAGTGTCCCAACAAAACCTAGAGACATATTTGATTAAGAGCAGCCTTCCCAGGGTTTCAAGACACCAGCCCTGCGGCTGGTGGGACCGTCTCTCATAGTCGCCGGGCTGGCGTGCTGCCTGCTGCGTATTATGTTCTGTATCTGCGCCAAGCCTTGCTGCAAACGACGGACCAACCACAAAGAGAACAGAAGGTTGGTTGTAAACTCTTGTATGTTTTAATTTGTCATTATTGTCATAGTATGAATAAATTCAAAAACATGCGATGATTTAAAAATTTTCCCACTTTTCTACATCAGTAGTAAAACAGTAGTAAACTTATGAAATGCTTATATATACCATTTTTTAATTACTTAAAGAAGATCAGTTTGGTAGACCTAAAACTTTTCTTTTTAAGCTATTTTGCAGTCATTATTACTACAACATATTAATATGCAACAAAATATTTTTTTCTTTTAAAGATAGAATACTATTTTAATGTTAGATATGTAATGTATGTATTTTGAATAAGTAATAATATATATTTTGCACCCATTTCTTTTGCAATACGCATTTATTGTAATAACTTAATTAATAAGTTTATTACTATCCATACTTCAATATCACATCAATTATTAATTATCAAGTCACATAACTTTATCTCAAACGTTTTAAGCGTGTGTCGTCAAAATAACAATGGTATTTTACTGACTTCAGATCACCAAATAATCCTTATACATTTGTTAGCTAGTGAAACTAATAAAACGATGAAATATGTAGTATTAACAAATAGATAAAACAACGACTTGCAGACTGTCAGGCGGCGTGGAGGGCGAGGAGATGCCGCTGGCGGGGTGCGGCGCGCGCGCCGGCCCCGCGCAGTGCTCGCCCGCGCGCCGCCTCGACGCGTCCTCGTGCGACGTGTCCAGCCTCTCCAGCGGCGAGGAGGACGAGCGGCTCCGGAGGTACCGCACCCACCAGCCGAACCCGCACCCGCAGCCGCAGCCTCAGCCGCAGACTGTCCTTGTGCAACAGGTTTGCTAATATTCTATATGATTATGATATCTATATGACTTTGATAATATATTTATAAGGTACCTAAAAAGTCCAGGATCGCTATTGTCCTCAAGATAAAGGTGGAAAATCAGACTTGTAGTAAACAGCCTTTGTGAGTATGATAATATATTTGTTAAGATTCCTGAAAGAATGCTGGAACATAATTTTTCTAGAATTCGATGTTTTTTTAGTATATAAGATAAGAGATTATAAAGTTGTAGATATTAGATAATCTATTATTTTGATGACTAACGCATTACATAACGGAGCTGATACAAATATGCTAATGCTAAGGATTCCTAAAGTCTTGGAGGGAATAAGTTTTCAAACATAAATTCGTATAATTATGTAATTTGTTTTTTAAAGTCATGCCGGATTATCTTCGCGTAGAAGCTTTAAATACGCGACATTTTATAATGATCCCAATTGGTGGAAACCTTCAAGTCATACAAGACGGTAAACATTCCCTACATGCAGTAGGTATCGCTCGTTATCCATGAAGATGATATGTTACCGTCTGGATACAAATAAACTAGATTTTTATAAGTAACCCGCATTAAATGTTACAAATAAATAAACTATATATTATATTACTAAACTGAAATAAATAAACGTTCATGGCCAATGTTCCAGGCCAACCCGCCTCGCCCCTCCGTGTCCGCACTGAGCAGTGCGGGCAAGCGGCCGCCGCCGCGCAACGTGTCGTTCGCGGGCCCCGACGGCGAGATCGTGCTCAGCCCTTCGCAGCTGCGCTCGTAACCAAGCAATAAACTGTACGGTGATATTGTAACGCTGTGCCAAAATGTATGCGCTCGATTCACCTCGCCCTGTATCTATATTTAAAATTATAAAGCTGAAGAGTTTGCTTTTTGGTTGAACACGCTAATCTCAGGAACTATTGGTCCGATTAGAAAATTTCTTTCAGTGTTATATAGCCTATTTACTGAGAAATTCTATAGGTCATCATCACGCTAAGACCAATAGCAGCGGAGCAATAATGAAGAATGTTTCGAAATCGGTTCTTTTTTTCCTATTGAGAGTTTCCGCTGCGTGCGCTGCGAGCTAGCATAAGCCCAAAGTAACTAAGTACATGTATTCCCCGCGAACGATGTCGCGGGAAGAAGCTAGTTGTTCTAATAGTTCTACGTTTGCGCGTCTCACCTGGCCTTTTTGTATCTATATATCAAACCATTAGAACCGTTTTGTTAAATTCTCACAAGACCACAGCTCATCTCTTCCAATGACATAGCTTCACGCTAAACTATAACCAAAGGCCAAATGCTGCAAAAAAGAAATCATTACAAATATTTAATAACGGCAGACATTTTGGCATAGTGTTACCAGATTCGATATTCCGTCACTTGTACATTTCTACAAACCGTTATAACAAACGTTTTTACGTAATTATGTGATAACGTGAAGTGAACATTTGCACATTTTGTATCGATAGGTGTCACGTTCATCGATATATTTATTTACGTTGTGCAACGAGTGTATGAACAACTATGGTAGATTTTGTTATTTTACGGTAGGGTTCGTGTCATAAGCGTTTAAACTCCGTAGTGATTTTACTGAATGTGCTAGTTCCATCCATCTTTAAGCATACTAGTCGAAACATTGACAGATAAGATGCAATTTCATTGAAATTATCCACTAAAGCGTATCTACCAAACTATATGACACTCAAGAAAATGCATCTTATTGTTATATGTAACTAAATAGATATTGAATGTATAATATAAACATAATTATTTTAAAACTGCCTATTACTAGATGCGAATTTATATTTAAATATAAAATTCATAAAAATAGATTTATAACTGACAATAATGATTGTTAACTGATGTATAAAGTGTTATGGCGTATGTGCGTTGATTTTATTTTAATTATATAATTATCCAATCGAATCCAAGTAGTTCAACCGCCGAGAAAATATCAACGCCTTAAGTTTTAATAATATTTTTATCTACGTCTAATTACATTTTAAAATACATACAAATTAATAAATTTACAACGTTGATATCACTTTCAGTAACTCGTTTAACAGTAAAATAACTGATTATTATAATAAAAACAATGCTTCGAACTTATGTTAAGGTTTCTAATATATCTATTCTCGACACTACAAAAACAAACCTTGGCGCTTGAACTACGTAATAACACCAAAATAATATTTATATTATTATATAGTTAGCAAATACATGAAATTCGATGTATAGTGATACTGTTTGACAGTTACGTTTTTATGTGTAAGGGAATACGATAAATAAATAAATTATGTGTTACTCGTGCATTGTATATGGCACATATAGTGAAGTACTGTTTATAAATATACTATATAATATATTTTAGAAATATTTGCACCTTTCGTAGTGAATCAATTGTATATCTGCAGGTTTTAACTAGAACGTACTTTTATGAACTCTGGCTTCGGAGTTGTAGAGGCGAAATAAAATCGTATTATAAAATGAAAATTTTTTGATTAGTTTTGTCAATTATAAATTTGTAATCAGATGAGAAATGTATAGTTATTTTGTATTATTTAAATCTAAGAATTGTCAATTACTTAAATTATTTTTCGCATAGTATTTGAAATTACGCTTCTTTGAAAACACTTAATACGCATAATGTTAAACAAAGTTCATATTATCCAAAGATTGAAGGAAATTAATATTGATTGCGCTGATAATCATTTCTGGACGTTTAATTTGTTATGAAGGTTTGAAAACAACAATAATTAATTTGCCTGATTAATAAAAAACGTATTCGAAGCTAAAGAATTTTCACCTCTCTTTGATAATTGTATATTTATTATTATTATACTTACGCCATCAGAAGTTTTAACATGAAAATGCATGGACATTTATATTTTAGAGATAACAAATGAAACTATTTCGTTAACATTGAGGAATGTAGCCACCTACATAGACGTTAAGGAAAAACATGAGCTTTATTTAGATTTACAGGTGGCTTGTAACAGCGTTGTGTATATAACCACCTCATCTCATACTTCCCATATTTATTTTCACAAAGTTCTATCCTATTTATATATTGTTTTTAATATTTAAGCGCACATATTCTGGTGACAGGGTGATTTAAATATATTTGTCTACCAGCAAAATTTTCTATATCGTACAGAGCCGGAATAAAATCGGAGCTTATCTTTCATACTTCATTCGAAATTATTCTATACTTATACCTTTTATATTTTAACAGATTAAATATTTCTGAGAGTATATTGCACTTTCCGGCTCTAGTTGTTAACGTTTCGAATACACAGTTTTCTCACAGATTATACAGTCTTCTTATTTGTAAATGATATTCGACATTTAACAAAGAAAATATTTACCTATCCACATTTTTATCAGCGTTACGATGCAGTGTACCTTTGTAATTTTTTAATCAGCACCTTATTTTTGTGATAAGATAGATTATGCGACATTTATAATGAAATAACGTTATGATAAAAAATGGCAAACATAAATTAATAATTATATACCGAATAACAATCGATCGCCTCTCATTACGGTTATATCCACAAGTTCCTTTTACTAGAATGCAGTAGAAATACATAATATTATTTATTTAATAAAAAGAGTTATATTCTAAAACCTGAGGTACTGTATCACTGCATAATGTCATCATTATACATACCAAATTTAACAAAGCAAACAGTTTCAAGTGTACATTACGGCGAATATATATACACTATAACTCACCTAACTCGAATGCATCAAACTTAGTACACAAATCATCGTGACTGTACCCTCCCATCGACAGAGATAAATAGAATTTAATCAGGAAACATTAACGGTAAATAACGCTTACATTTAAGTATCAGGCATTCATGTCACAAGGGTCATCACGAACCACAAGACGTTTTTGTACTGAACACATGAATTTCTTGAGTAGGTATATTAATTTTCTTAGTACTTCAGGTTATAGCAAAACAAGCATGTGCTTCCAAATGCTTAGTTAGATAATTCTGCCATTACTAGGATGTGCTTAGCTTCTTATTAATCCACGTGTATAAATACTTCGGCCTAATACACGCAAGAATAGAATTGAATATTTAATAATACATGAAGAAGTACAGTAAGTAGCATTTAAACTCGAGCTTGCTGTCATATCTAAGTTATATTTATTTTATGTACAGAGCTTTATCGTTCGAAGGCAATAGCAATAATGAAAATAGTAATAATAATGTATGTTTATATAATACCTGTAAAATACGGCTTAGTGAGGCTGTAACATCCTAGTACATATAAGTTGCGCAGACCAAAATAAAGATGTTCAATATAATAAGTGATTTGTTTAAGATTAGGTATATTTCAGTCTGTCTATTTTAGTACTCAACCTTAAGTACTGTTAATTAATTTAATATCTAAATCAAACTTAATAAAAATTAATTATCGTATAATGTTAGGGTTGCCAACTCTTCGTTTACGGAAACGTAATAATAATTCACAACTATCAAATGTCATCTCCCTTTATATTATTTTATTTATATCTAAATTGTGAAGAAGCCGCAATTTCCAATAGTTCTAAGTAAACTATATTATATTTTAAGAGTTTGCAATCCGTAACGGATATATAAAACGATCCTTCGGCAATACGACTATCATATTTTAAAACTGCTAGTTTATGTGTGACTATATTAAGCAACTTTGCAATCAAAATGTAATATATCGAATCTCAATGTAAGAATGTGACTAATCTATATTATGTCGATGCTCTATGCTTTGTACTGGTGCGCGTACATTGGGGCGAGCCGAGCGGTAACACATCTATCTTTTTAGTTTAGTTGGAGATGAGACCTGTTTCTTTTCTTTACCCTTCCTCCTCCGTCAAACTACACTTTATCCTTTAAAAACATGCAACGCATTTGCAAGAGCTCAACTGTACATGGGCGTTGATGATTGATTACGATCAGACGAACCACGCTCAGTTACCCGTTATGACATAAAGAATAAATTTAAACTTTTGCACTCTTATGTGAGTCTATCATAGGAGGCTTATGTCTCTGCAGTTGTAACAAATATGAACTGATGGTGATGATACTCGTGTCAGTAGATATGACTTCATTATCAACGACTGGAATGAATGCCTATAGCACTTTGATTTTTTTTCTAAGATCTTGGTATTCACCATGATGTACATTAAAAAAGACGACACATGTATATAAGGTATCAAGTCGACATACATCGAATACAAGTTTTGCTTAATTTGTGTATGTGTGAAACAATTTATATAAGTTTGTTAGTATATTACATAACTAACAAAAACACGGTGCGCTATTGACACGACTGGTAACTCACACAATCTATTCTAATACACCTTAAAGTCGCCGCGCGACTCGTCCCGATGTACGCACACCTTTATTCTTCTTTCATTCTGAATACTTTTATTATATTTCGTATTTCTGTCCTTCAGATTTCAATGAACTGCGAACGCAGTAAGTACTGACGGTGCAATGAAATCGTGTAGATTTAACTGTGATTTAATGTTGAATATGTGAAGTTTATTGAAATGGTATTGAATGTTTACATTATTTAGTTAAATGTTCGGCAAAGCTCAAGGTTACCAGTTTTATACGACAGAGTATGTTTGTTTGTAATTACCCCTTATTGTTTGTATAATTTATAAGCATTGGTGCATATCATGTGTATAGAGCAGATGATTAATCAATAAATTAGAAGAAAAATTATCATGTTTTATTTATCATCCCTTTGTATCAAGCGATATTTTAAATTATAAAAATTTGTTTTTTTGTTACAAGCATTTTCCTTCATTCCCATCATCAAACCTTTCTTTATCACATACCTTTTAAAGTCAGCAATACATTTTCAGTGGCCTAAGGCCTGCAAATAGCCTTACGTCTCTGCAAATGTTCATGGGCACTTACCATCAGACGACCTAAGGAGCTGCCTTTGCTGACTTTGACATTATCAAAACGAGCATATCTCGAGAACTACCCGATTTCCAAAATTCTTTCATCGTTTCATATGTACCTCTCTAAGCGTTATAGTATGTACCACCGGCGAAAGGGACGGACCGTTAGTTCTCTAATAAAACAACAAATTATTATAACATGTCATATATTTTCCAACTAATACCAAGTAGACATTATTTACATTATTGCAAATGTTAACACTTAACTTGCAAATAAATCACAACATGACAATACCATACGAAATCCACCAAAAACCGTTGCATTTTGACACATTCAAGTTAAATTATTTATATAAAAATACACCAATGATGAAAACTTTACATCAAACTTGAAGGATATAATCTAAGTACTATATTAATGGACCAAGAAATTCCTTAACTACGGAGAAGTATATGAAATTTTCTTCTAATATTTATGTGTCTAAAAGATTGAAAGACAAGGTACGTTTGTAGACATTTTATATTTTAATATCACGCGCTTATTTACAAAGAATACAATAAATGTAAGATATATTTGAGTGCAAAATTTATTAATATATCCAATGAGATCAGTATATATTCTTTCTAAAAACAAAATATTAAAATATAAAACAAAACACTAAAAACAACCCTTCTGTTACGGCGAAACAAACCGGTGCTAACGTAAAAATTTTATAATATAAATATGTATCATAATAAAAGGGAAATCTGTTGTTTTAAATAAATCTCCACTGCAACTGATAATATATGGATTTTAACAATTGTTGGTTATTTAATGAAACGCAATTTTTCAATAACTTTTGTTTGTTCATTCATACTGTTTTCTACAAAATCATCCACTGAGTCACCTACCTAGTTGAATCGGATTAAATAGAAACCTAATAAGCCATTATAATACTTGATGATTGCCACAATAATACATTTGTTGCTTCACATATTTTACGTATCTCGGAATTCTCAAATATTACATCGAAGTTATTGAGGTTACGTAATTCAAACATTTAAAATATAAATAAGAGCTTAAAAAATCGTTGCGATACCTAAAGAAGTAATAAGAGAGAAAGAAAAAAAGCAAAGATACACAATGAACGGTTAAGTAAATGAAAAAGAAGAAAAAAACACGTACAAAATTTAGACCCAGCATAACAAAAATATATTATAACGGTAACTACATACGAAATCCCAGGAACTTAAAATTAGCTTCAAATCACAAATTTAAAAAAACACAAACAAAATACATACATTGCCTATTACATATAACATATTAATTTCAAAGCAATCCATAACTTTATAAATACCCATATATTTTATATTAAAAAATAAAAATGAAAATAATTCTAAAAATGTAGCACCACAACCTAACGGCCAACTCCGCCGACAAACTTAAATATTTAAATAATTTGAAAGCAATAATATTTTTTGATGTAATTCTAATAAAAAAAAACTTTTTTTCTACTTAAATCACATTACCTTGTGAATTTAAAATAATTTTTTATACTAAAAATACAAGGATATTGTACTAATTGCATTATGGAAATGGTTATGTTTTTAAATCCAAATACAATTTTAGGCAAATAAAATTTCCCTTTATCAATTATAACTAGCAACATTTCGATACTTACTTTTGCTGATATGGATGATTTTATTATTTTTAGAGATTTAAATAAGACTTTTCTATGATAAAATTACAAAAAATAAAAAAGCAATGATACTTAGAGGATATGAGTAAGGTTTTAAAAACTATCAAAAAGTATAATTACGGTAATATCCGACTTATCTGGATATCTGGTTGCAATTTGATATACAACTTATTAAAATTATTGCAATTAAGAACCATAATTTATAGAACAACAGTGTATTATAGAACATTTCAAGTAAGAGCTGTCTACAAACTTGTGTTAATATACATATTAGAATAATAAAAGAACCCATCAAAATTTAGAACACAATCTCGAGTGAGGGAGATACAATGCCTCTTAATGCACATGCGCGAGTGAGATCGCAGATGGCAAATTGAACTGATACTTCATTGGCTGCACGTAATGTAATACTCATAATATTGACATCCATAATTGTGAGTGGGATAGCAAGTCTCTTAACGCTCATGAACGAGCGAGATAGCAGGTGATAAAATTTGTTATTAGTTGCTTATACGTTATTATTTTACTAACTAATTGGTATGACGGAAGACAAGGAGGTGAACGTGTTATAAACAGGAAAGTATAATTACATTACATTATAATATGGTTATGGGAAATGGTTAATAGATATTTAATGAACTGTATTATAATTACATCTTTAATTTAACTACTTAATATTATGTGTATTAAAAATATATATAACTCAATGCAACACGATACGCTTGCAAATGGACTGTAACTGTCCTTACTTTATATAGTCTGAATGTAGATATGACATTCAGATTAGGCTTCGTTCGTTTTAGAAACAAGCGAGTCATGGATGTCTATGACGTCATAACTTAATAAAATGGTCTTGCGTTAACGCTTTTACACCTTTGGAAACATTTTCTATGAGTTATGTAGTTAAACCGTTCTTTATATTAACAATTATTTCCATGATTTTTCCAAGACATTTCCATGATGATTTATTGATATACATGATATTTATTCGATATCTCCAATCCTACATAGCAGCCAGTATAATTATTAAAACATTAATTTACGCAATGATCAATCTACGCAATATTTCAAAAGCCTCGAATTTTGTTTTCCGACTTGCCATGATAACAACAAGAATTTCCACAATATGTTTTTTTTTTGAGACTTTCTCAAAAATATTTGATAAAAACAATATCTCTTCCATATTAATTTAATTTCGAGGGTAAAGCTAATATCAAATGGTCTCTATGATACCTTTTCTTTTGGGTCTCGTCTCCCCGGATATGAAAGAGGTTTCTTCTGATGAAGTGCGAGACACTCTTGGGGTTTGGGATGTGCTTGGAAGATTCTGGAAATTAAAATAAATCTGATGTGTTAAAAACATAATTATCGCAAATATGGCACATAGCAAGTACAAAAGCACTGCATGTTCGTATTTTTATTTTATAAAACATTAACAAGGATCAGTATAACAATTTCATGACTTTATCTTATTATCCTGATTAATACTAATATTTCTGACGTATACTCCTTACAAGAGTTGAAGAAACGTTTATATATTAAAATGAGGTGAAGTGTTTTTTAAGCTATATAAGTATATGCATTGGGTTCAATTTTTTTTTTCTCCCATTTTCCATGTTGTGTTACAATTAATATCCATTTGGTGTGTTTTAATTTTCTCCCTCTTATATATCGTGTCGTGCCTAGTTCTTAGAAATAAATGTTACTGTTATGTTATAATCTATAATAACAAATGACATATAAAACCTGCGGCACGTGCGCGGCGGCGCGCTGTATGTTCTCGAGCGGTATCTCCTCGTCGCGCGCGCGCGGCGAGCCGTCCCGCGACGCGGCGCGCCCGCTGCTGCCGCGCGACACGCTGCTGCGGGCGGACACCACTTTTATATTCACACTAACTTATATTTACACTAGCTTATATTTACAGTAGCTTATATTTACACTAGTTAATGTTTACACTAGCTTATATTCACACTAGTTTATATTTACACTAGCTAATGTTTACACTATCTAATGTTTACACAAGCATACATTCACACTAGCTTCCGCCGAGTGGGATAACTCTCGGCGGAAGCTCTCGATGGGAACAATAATTCCCCGATTTTGAAACGGTTTTTCATTGGTACTCCGCTGCTATTGGTCTTAGCGTCTATATAGCCTTCACGTCGCGCATGCGCGGATACCAATTTTATATGTTTACACTAGTTTCCGCCCGCGACTTCGTCCGCGTGATATAGTTACTTTGGGATGACGTTAACACGCAGCGCTATTCAATAGGAAAATTATCATCCGATTTTGAAACTTTCCGCCACTATTAGTCTTAGCGTGATGATATATAGCCTATAGCCTTCCTCAATAAATGAGCTATCTAACACTGAATGAATTTTTCAAATCGCATCAGTTGTTTCTGAGAATAGCGCGTTTAGCCAAACCCTTCAGCTTTATAATATTAGTTATCAATAACTAGTTATGTTGATTGTTCACACGATTATTTATATTTTACAAAACAGCTTGACCCCGAGGTTTAGTTTGCAACTAGCAGTTCGCCCCGGCTTCGCCCGTGGTACATATATAGCCTATGTCACTCAGCTTAGTTGCAGCTTTCTAATGGTGAAAGAATTTTGCCTATGTGCGTTTTGCTAAAAATATATTGTCCTTTACCCAACGGTTGCCTGGTAGAGATGGCTTTTAGCCATAAGGCCGCCATTTGCATACTAGTTTTTGTTAAATTTTATTTCTTTTTTATATTTTGAAAGTGTGAAAGTGTGCAATAAAGAATAAATAAATAAATAAATTTTTAAAATCGGTTCAGAAGTTTTTGAGTTTATCCCTTACACACAAACTAACAAACAAACAAACAAAAATACAAATTCTTACTCTTTATAACATTAGTGTAGACAAACATAACCAAATTATTTTTGTTTTAAATCTTGAAATATATCTTTCATGCCAACGTTAAATGCTATTAATTTCCAATATTACATATTATAATATAAAGTTAATTATTATCTTAAATAGGTATAATTTTCATAAATTAAAAACGGTAATGGATTAGAAGAAGTTATTGAGGTATAATAAGAAATAAAGAAGTTTTCTTTTAATGGAAGTCCAAAATCTTCGTTTTTCTTAATTAATGTTAATAACTCTAGAACAAGTATGTTATTACAATATTACAAATATACAAATTTTTAATATATCCCCTTAACATACAAAAGACAAACCTCTCCCTGCTGGTTGTGGTCCGTTCCCGATAGACAACGATACCGTCCTTGAGTACGTGTCCGCTCGGACGACGCAACCTTCTATCTGAATCGTCACCTTCTATACCTGAAACATTTATAAATTGTGACATTACTTGTAGTCATATATTACGAGACGTTCGTCCCGGCTTCGCCCGGATATCAAGATTCCTGCTTTTACCAAGGGAGCATTTAATCAGGATAAAAAGTATCCTATCACCTAAGTCAGCTCATACTCTGTCTGTATACCAAATTTCATCAAAATCCGTTAAGGAGTTTCAGCGTGATTGGTGGACAAACATCCAAACAAACTTCACATTTACAATATTAGTGTACGTGTGATGCTGAAGCAGTTATCTCTTGAGCTAAGTTTGATCCGAAGCCTTAGAATATTTTGTGCTAATCACTGACCTACTTTTAAAGGAAAACAAATACATCGAAACAATAACAGGGACATGGGAGTTGTCTCACCTATCCAACTATATCACTGCTACATGTTGCTAACCCTAAAGTATGTGAGAATGGTAGATGGATGAACGTTAATTTCTCTTTAACACAAAAACTACGAAACAAATTAAGCATAAATTCCGTATAGATAAATTTTAACTTTTAATCAAAGAAGGTAATCCTTCCTTCATTCTAGTAATCCTTTAAGCTTTACCTTGTTATATATTAAAGGAACTTGATTCTATAATATACTAGCTGCGCCCAGCGGTTTCACCCGCGTAAGTCCGTATCCCGTAGGAATATCGGGAAAAAAAATTGCCTGTATGTTATTCCAGTTGTCCAGCTATCTACGTAGCAATCAGTTCAGTAGTTTTTGCGTGAAACAGTAACAAACACACACACATCCCCACAAACTTTCGCATTTATAATATTAGTAGTATAGGAAGTAGGTGGTTAAAAATATTCAGATCCTCACCCGAATGCCTTCGAACAGTTGTCAAGGAGGGCCTAGCGAATAGTGGGCGGTGTCGCGGCGCCATAGTGGGCGCTGATATTCCAGAAACTTCTAGAAGACGACCGATCTGTTGCATCTTCTTTTGGCGTGATTTTGTACGGCCCTGGAAGACATCGAAATATAAATGTGTTCTATGTTTTTCTTTCGAAGTCTGTGTTTTTACATATGGTGGTTTATGAAAAAATTTTTTTTTTTTAACAACCATAGAAAAAAAGCCAAACTTACATTGAAAAATTACCTATTTTTACACCTACAAAAAAAAAACATTAAAAAATTATCGAATATCAGTATAGGCAATGTTACCTTAGTGAGCCTCTGCTTAGCCGCCATGCTCCGTATATGGTCGTCGAACTTAAACTTAGCGCGCAGTAGCACAGTCCGCGGCGACACTCCGGTGGCTCCGACACGTGGTTTGTGAATGGTTAAGTGTAGACACCTGGGGTCATCCTTGTCGCCTGTTATCTGAGAATTTGTTAAAGAGAATACATTAATAATATTTCAAGCACACAAATTTTACAGATAAGCAAAGAGAATAAAAGAAAAAAAAACATTGCAATTAATATGACGATATACAATAATAAACCTCCAAGTTGATTTTTATGCAATAAACGCGTCATTATGACGAATATGTATACTAAAACTACAAATTTTATAAGAATTTAATCAACATTTTTATTTCTAAAATGTGATATAATAAAAAAAGTGAAACGGGCCGGAGACTAACTCATTTAATATTATTTCTATAAAAACGGCTAACAGCTAATAATTATAAGTGACTTTTTTGTAACATTTTGTTACTGGTGGTGTTCCGAGTTAGCTTTGTTGAAAAAAAGGGAGACTTGTAGTCAATAGTTTGCAATAAAAAATGAAAATTTAAAATTTTATAATACCTACCTTTTATACAACTAACCTCTAAATCCTGCAAACTGCCGACCAATTTCGCCACTCCCCAACCTAACTTCTGTTTGTCCGGCTCCACCAGAATTATCTGAATATTGTCCACGGCGAGGAATCGATGGTGCCAAGTGCCATCTTTCTGTATGATGTCACACGATATTAGGTCGGAGTCATCTGAAATTGTATAAAAATATAGTATAATTTAGGATGACCCTGCAGGTCTATAGGCTAGACTGACTTAGGCGCTAAAATAAATCCTATCCTATCCTACTAATATTATAAATGCGAAAGTTTGTAAGGATGTGTGTGTGTTTGTTACTCTTTCACGCAAAAACTACTGAACCGATTGCAATGAAATTTGGTACGTAGGCAGCTGGACAACTGGAATAACATATAGGCAATTTTTTTCCCGATAATCCTACGGGATATGGACTTGCGGGTGATACCGTGGGGCGCATCTTATTTACTAGCTTAGCATAGCTTAGCATAAAACAAAGTATTTCGATGCTTTTGTTGTTTAACTTAGTTGATCGACTTTGTGACAAATCGATTATTTGTACTAAGATCATTAGAGAAATCAAATCTGTAATAAAGAAGAGGTTTGTCCCCATTAGGAAACAAAAAGCTGTTGTATTAATTATATATTTTTTTACACGCTTTTTATTAGCTTCACCTGTATGTTTGTTTGTATGTTTGTTTGTATGTTTGTTTGTAACCGACTTCTTTGGGCGCGATTTTGACCCACTTTAAACGGCCAGATTTCATTCAAACTTTGTAGATTTATTGAGGACCGATGACAATACACTTATTTGATAAAATTATTCCATTTTTCAATTTGAAAAATATGATTTTTTTAAAGCGTGTTTTTTAGTTTTTTTTAAACTATTATTTATTATGATCAATCATCGGAGTTCATTTTATTTTTTTCTTATCAAGCGACAAATAGTAGTAAAATCACAATACAAATGCCGCTTTAAAATGCCCTTTACATACTTAGTCTGGCCATAAATACTGTTACACTTAATTATAAAAAAATATTACATTTGAATTTCGAATCTGTCA
>NC_052116.1:6778152-6804648 GCF_012273895.1 Zerene cesonia | reverse complement strand
GTAATAAATGTTATTTGCAGTTAACAATTTTCTTTTTTCTTTATTACAATATTTATGGCAAGACTAGGTATATTTAAAGGTGTTCTTTAATTTGAATATTTAAAATGATTAAATTCATCAGTTAAGCACACGCAACTAGAGCAGTAAATCATTAAATCATCATTGTTTTGCGAATCTAATTGTTTAATTATTCAGTAATGATGCTCGATGCGGCCACAAAAGAAATATATAATATCAATAAGTACTCACTGAGATCTAATGTTTTGCCCACTTGTACGAACGGCGCATGGTTTGCTAAAGGCAATTGCGTTTCTTGCTTTCCGGACAACTTAAGATACAAATCTCTGATAAGGAAAAACGTCCGGATAGCACGACGAGCCCGCTCCATCTACGGAGGAAATATGTTTCAAAGCATGCCTATATAGGCAGAATTGACAATAATAATGAAGTTCTCTCTTAAAAATTAAGTAGTCAGTAAAAATTGATATAAAAATATTAAAAAAAAATATTGTTTTTGTAGTAGTCGAAATAAAAAATATATTTTTTTATTATAATTCAACATACATTTGCATGTAATGCAAAGATCACATACGCTAAAAACCAATAAATAATATATTCTCTCTATTGAATGAAGTTTAAAATTATCCAATTACGATGGTATTTTAATTACCTCGCCACTTGGAAGTCTTTTCTCAAAGGCAATCCCGGACATAGGCGTTTTAGTCGGCGGAAGCAATATAGCCGCATCCATACAGAGCCATTCCACGTTCAATGGACGTTTACTCATTTCACAGTACCTTTAGAAAATTTGACTTTTAAGGTAAATTCTGAGTAATAACGATACGAAGCAATTTGCTTTGAATAATAATACAATATTAACAATCAGCGCCCTCTACTCTCAAAGTACCGATACTGTATTTAATTATCAAGTTTATTGTTAAAACAAACCGACAAAATGTCATTTATAACATAAAAATAATAATCTTAACTGAAGAAAAAATCGTTACCTATTTGCATCTAATAAATAAACATTACCCCTTTTTTATCAAACTTCTTGTACTGTAGGCAGCATTTGCATTAAACTATTTATTAGTCTCCAAATCCTAAAACTGACAAATAGTCTGGCTATTGACTCAACATCCTAATCATTTTATCACTACCGCCCCTAATCATCTCAATTTCCCAGTAACTTACTCATCCTCAAACATGTCCAAGAATATATCGTCGCACTTATAAAAGTTCCTAGCTAATGCGGCGGCCCTCGCCCGCAAGCTGTCCGCGGCGGCGAGGTGGCGCGCGCTCGCTATACCCCCCGACCCCTCCATGGCCGTTTTGAGTAAACGCACCGTTAACTCGCACGTGACTAGACGCACTTTCGACGCTGTAAGGGGAATGTTTGATTTTATGTGGGTGTCGATTGGAATGTCAATAAATTTAGACTTTGGAAAGTTTGTGTAGGAAATATGGTTGAAATTTCTTAATAGACTTTGTAACCATCAAATTTGATATCCTTTTCTACAAATTGTATAGAGGGAAGCGTTTAGTTTCCTTTTATTTTATATGAGCATTTCACATGTCAAATAATTTTATATAGAATGTGTTGAGTCGAAAAAGTTTAGTCTTAATATATATAAATATATATAAACAAAACATTAATTAGCAAGCACTACTAAACAATCTAGAATAGGTGTGAAAAAATTATTAATTATAGTCAAAAATATAAGTATTCATATATCTTACCAGGTTTACAGCTAAGGTACGCTATAGACATCAATTTGGATATTAACAAAGCATTAAAGCTATCTTTTGATTTTATCGGCTGAGGCGTTCCTTCCTGTGCGCTACTACTTTCTTCCTGACTATTTTCATTGGACACTATTACTTTGCCACTATCATCTAGTTCAGATCGTAGTAATGTGTCCAATAGCTCATTGCTTACTCCTGCAAATAAATATAAACTTTAAAAATAATGTCATAACAAAAAAAGAGAATTGAATAAGAAAAAACACTGTAATTCTTACCGACTGGTTAACCAAGATTGCATGAAAATGGAAAGAGAAACAATGGTGCTTTAAACATTAAATAAATGTAAATAGGTAACATATTTTGCAAAATTCGTGATGACTCAAATAAAACACGTAAATAGGTGACACATTTGAAAAATATAAGTTAGTCTTCAGTATGGTCTTACCTTTATTGTTAATCAGAGCATACAATAGACACAATGCAAATAATGCCTTGTAATCATCCTCATTACAATCCAAGGAGTCCAAAACAGTTTTTATGAAAGGCTTTTTCTCTATATTTCTGCTCTCCATTTCAATTACACCTTCTAATGTCATGGTCTTTTCTGTTGACGTAGTCGGCATGGAACCTAATAATTGTTGCTTTTCTTCGTCCGTTATATTATTAAATTCGGATACAGTTTTAGAAGAGCTCGAATCGATACCAGAATCTGGTAAAGGAGAATCGGGCATATTTTCCTTAACGGTAGGCGACTTTAGGGACTGTATTTGCGTGACCAGGTCCTCTGTAGAATCGTGAGCAATACTTGAAGTTTCGCTTATATGCGATGTGGACGGAAGAGAGGTGGATACTAACTCAGGATCAAGGTCACAGCTGGAATGATCTGTGTCATAACCGAAGGCTTTAGCGCCACTATATTCAGGCGTTGTATAATCCCTATCATGACACGTGGAACATTCCAAAGCCTTTTCTAAACTCAACTGGGGCTTCGAGAACTCCAATTTGACATTGGACTTTGCACTACTTATATACAAGTCTAATATTTTCATCGCCCCATCTTCGAATATAGATAAATCAGATTGTAGAATAATCCAGGCCAAAGCGTGGACAATAGGGCCGTGCGTTATAATTAGGAACACTTGCGATAAAAGAAATAGGGCAACCACGCAAGACACCGATGGTTTCGATTCATCTTCCGAGTCCATTTTTTGTATTGGATATTTTATTCGCGGCGGCACATCTGCACTCCTACCGGATAGAATAGCTTCAAGGTTGCGTGTAATCACTTCAATACTTTGTATGTGGTCTCTGTTATATGGAGACGATGTGGTCGGACGTTTAATGGAGGAGGAGGTTAAAGAATAAATATATAACGGTATGAGAAGTTTGTGTAAGAGATGCTCAGTGAGGACATCGTTTAAATCTGGGATATTGAGACATAGAATATCATTAATGTAATGCAGGTGATCCAAATGTTCTGCAACTAAGTCGTCAAGCTTTTGTTGTGATTGATGGCTGAAAAGGAGTAATCTTCTCTTAATTTTATAGGCGCTACAAATTTTATCATGGCCATTAACTACATATGTTACTCAGGATTTAATTCAACAGTAGTGAAACTTACTCAGCATCATTCCTGACACAAGCATCTAATTCCAATATGTGTTTACCAATGAACCACACTAGATTACTGAAGTATGGTGCTGCAGTTCTAAAATAATAACAAAAGAACTTATTTCTTATTACAAATGTTTCAAACATTATAAATGTTTCAAACATTTATAAGTACTATGAGCCTCAAGGATTTCTTCTTCCATAAATGTCATTATGAAGCTTACCGTGTTACTTTAATCAATTCTGAATCAATTAAAAACGTTTTTTTTAACCCTAAATAATTGTTAACATTATAGTAGTAATTACTTACTATGATAAAGATACATTTAACCTTAGTTCATGTGTCAGTGATGTTATTATTCATATTGTAATCAAGAAGTCATAATACATGATTATTATTTATCAGTTAGAGAAAAAAACTCATATAATATCTGTAGATGATAACTTTTTAAAGTTCAGTTATAGGCTATTAACAATTTTGTTACAAAAAAGAAGAATAAATTGGAATTGCTCAAGTTTTGTGTTCAAGTATGCCTTACGGAAATTTTAAAGCAGTGTCATTTTAGAAAAGAAATACACTAATAGTTATCTTACCTATCTCTTATAAAACGAAGCATACTTGCGTCTTGTACTCGATAAACATTTAATGTGAGAGTCCGTACAGCTATGCGAACCATAGATTCTGGATGATTAAAGAATTTGATAGCTTCCGTGTATAGTGGAAAATCTTTTGTATGCTGAAAACAAATAAGAAATAAATGGCATTCTTAACATATATACAAATTGTACTTTTTCTTATCAAACAGATTGAAATAACATTTTAACTTGATGCAATACATTAAGTGACTCCAATTAATTAAGCATTTCTCATTAGAATAAACAAACATTTCGACAAAACTACTAATAAATATAATTTTTCATTCTTTTGTATAAATAGTGACTTGCAATAACAGTTTTTGTAATTCCCATATATGTATTCCATGTGTAGCAATCAACTAAATATTCACTATGTATAGATACCCAATAATAATATATCTTACCTCATTATAGAAAAAGTGAATGGTATGATTATTTAGCTTCAGGCTGAGAGTTTTCAAAAAGGATATATAATACGCCATGACTTCCTCATCAGATACATCAAACTTATGAACAATAATTGAATTTACATGGTTGTTGCTTAATAAATAATCTGAAAAGATTTTTTTTTTGCTTTAGTGACAACACTGATCCTCCCCACAAGCCATAAAATCTTAAACAAAGTCTATTGTTAGTTGCTCATCTTAGAATCTTGTCCAAACATTAAATATTATTGAACTCAAGACTAATTAAAGATTGATTTTCTCAAGTGAGAACTATTTTTAACTTTTAAGTTAAATATGACTATAGTAACTGTTTCTGCTGCACTGATGGGATTTTTACACAGGAGCAACAGAGATATGCCAAGATACAAGAATAATAAATAACTTTCATTTGAAGTTCAGTCTCAGATCAAACAAGTACATTATCTACCAAACAATCAGCAGAGAAAATAATTTAACAGTTTAGATAAAAGAACCTCAATAATATGATATTGAAATGAATAATGCAGTATAAAAAGATTATTCCATTACCTCTTGGTAATCTCAAGTAAGGTTAGAAATGATGCATTTATTGCTTTAAATGAACTGAAACCTTATACAGCCACAAAACATCATATAAGAGGTTTATATGCTGTATAATATGCATACAATTGAAGATCAAGTTCAATTATGGCTTAACTAGGAAATGTGGGTGTATGAGAAAAATTGTTGTATTAAATTATTTTAGTTATCATCACAATTAATATTCATACATCACAATTAATCAATATAATCAATATAATATTAATCAATATTGATTATATTGATTAATTGTGATGTACCTTTTTTGTATTTGCGTATAAGTTAGTATGATATCATGTACCTATGCAAAATTTTGATGTGATAATAAGTTATAATAAAAATAAAGTAAAAATAAGTTCTAGTCTATTGTTATGACATTTATAGTAATGTCAGTTATTTTGTTTAACCCCAACAAGCACAAGAAAAAAATGTATTCCTGACAATATCAATGATTCATTTGAAAATATAACATTTTAGGCTGGCATGATTTTAAAATTTCAAAAGATGAATGGATACCTCAATATTTTTATAAAACAAAAAATATGGGTACTGGTATTTTGATCTAGCTTTGATTAAAAAAAAAACAAGTAGCTTACAATTATGAAATGTTGTAAATTGTATGGAACCCATAGTGTTGCAACTATAGTCTGACTAAGCAATGTTATTTAATATTTGCATGTATTGGTGAGTATGGTTGAATTGTAATGGAACTTTATAAACACATCAAAGATGTTTTCATTCTCTAATTTTTTAAACATTACTAAAGAGCATAGCTAGCACATACATACCACATTTAAGAAAAATTCACAATATTAAAGTAAGTGTAAATTTAATAATATGTTTCGAAGTGTTCTTTGTGGTTTCATTGTAGTTTAATTGTGAGTTTAAATAAATAAAAAAATTGCAAGACTTACAAAGAGATGTTTCATTCCTTATATTCTCAAAGAGAATATTGAGAGTCTGCAATAACTGCACACAAACATATGAAGATCCACCACACTTTTGTCTCATTATTTTCAAGAAATATGACAACATATTCTTTTCTAGGAAAAAGCTGTAAAGAAAAATATGTATAATATAATATACTAGCAGTTTGACCCTGGCTTCGCCCTGGTACTTATATAGCTTATTAGCTGTGCCAGCAGTTTCACCTGTGTAAGTCCATATCCCATAAGAATATCGGGATAAAAAGTAGCCTTAATGTAATTCCAGTTGTCCAGCTGTCTACGTATCAAATTTCATTGCAATTGGTTCAGTAGTTTTTGCGTGAAAGAGCAACAAACACACACACATCCTTACAAACTTTCGCATTTAAAATTTTAAATAGAAAGTAGGATGTCACTCAGTGACCGCCTCCTTGGTACAGTGGTTAACGCGTGAGCGTAGAACCGAGGGGTCCTGGGTTCGATTCCCGGTGGGGACGCACAAAAAAAATGTCTCGGTCTGGCAGGACACAGAAGGCTGATCACCTATTTGTCCATAAAAAAAATCGATCAGTGAAACAGATGTATATCATCTGCCCCATACCCCACTAGGGGACACGGGACTTCACTTTTATGTCACTCAGTGAAGTTATAGCTTCATAATAATGAAAAAATTTTTCAAATCGTTCCAGTAGTTTCGGAGCGTTTTCACTTCAAACAAACAAACAAAAAATCAAATCTTTCCTCTTTATAATATTAGTAAAGACATTGATATGTTTTTATATCACAAACTTCAACATGAACATAAATTATATAAAATGTATTACAAATGATACAAAGCACAAGTGCAATTAACATACTTATACAATAAGATTATTTTCCTTGCAAATTTCAAAATTAATTTGAATGAAAATCTAGCAAAACGCAAAGCAATTTAAATTAAATTTTAACTTACTCGAACACAGAACTATCATTTTGATCGCCCCATATTAAAATTTCGGCAATGCACCTCAAGGACTCTACCAAAATGCCCCGATTACTCTCGGATACAGTTGTATTCTTACATAAAATATTATGGAGATATTTTAATCTTTCCAAGGAATGGGGATTTTTAGGTCGACCCCATCCACCCCCAAACCAACTTCTACTCCGAAACATTATTCACCACACTTAAATTATGAATCGCAAAGAAACACAGAATTTATAGTTCATTTCCTGAATAGCACTGCGTATTAGAACATTATTTTATTAGTAGAATATCACTTAACAGATTCATGGTGTTCAATTTTACACAAAGGAACTCAATGAATCCACTACGCCACATGTGTTGTTGAATTTTTCTTTTATTTTTAATGATTTTGTTATTTTTATATTTCCTGTTTCAAAGTTTCATGTAATCTTGACATTTTTGACAGACACAGATGATGCTGACAGCTTACATTGACAATGTCAACAGACAACCAAGAAACGTGGGTGTATGGGAAAAATTGTTGTATTATCTGTGACGTCATAGATAACTAGACAAAAAAAGGAAAATAAGTTAGTTCCAATATTTTCTATTTCAGATATAGGAACATGGAAAGGCTTATTACGGCCTGTGAATGAAAATAACGTCTTAAAATAGTATTTTAATGCTAATGTTCTGTAAAACCTAACGTAACCTAACTTAACGTAACCGTATTTAATTTAAATACAGTTAAAATTTTTAATGTTTTATCGATATAAATTTGTTATTTCACATTCAATGTGTTTTTTGCTTAAATCAAATAACGTATAAGTTTGTAACATAAAATCTCAATAGATGGCGCCAGATTTTAGCTGGCTAAGACTAAATCAACATAGAAATTCTTTAATTTCACATTACTCAAATAAGTTTATAATATTTGCTAGAGACAATAAAACTTATTTTGTATTCGTATACTTTATTACGTATATTTGAATAATGTCCTAACTATTTCAATTCACGTGTAGATACGATAACTCATCAGTATTTAATGAAATTTTCTCAATTTTTCACGTTCTCTATCTCATTAGAAGTGGCTTTTAGGTGCTATAGTATGTATGTTATTATTTTCAGTTTGATAACTTAGCAATGTAATGGCTATATAAAATTTACACGGGAATAAGATGCTATATTATAATTAACTTAAAAGTAACCTAAACACGGGCAGAGCTGAGGGCAACAGCTATAATATATATAAAGAAATATCTTATAACAGATTTTGAACATTTGAATAACAAGACAGTATGTTAAGGTCAAAGATCCAAAGACATATTTATTTCAGGAGGAGGATTTCACATGTCTGGGCTTTGGTAATAAATTTATTGAAAAATGTGATTATTCTAATAGACATGTAGGTTTTCCCACCGCCTCTTTGGCACAATGGTTAACGCGTGAGGGTAGAACCGAAGGGATCTAGATTCAAATCCGCGTGGGTACTCACAAAAAAAAACTCTCGGTCTGGCAGAACACAGAAGGTTGACCACCTACTTGTCCATTAAGAAAATCGATCAGTGAAACGATGATGTTACATATAATCTGCCCCATACTCACTAGAGGCCTCGGGACTTTATGTTACTAAGGATTTTATTCCTAACGTTTAACGTTAAGTATTTAATACAAAATTGACAAGCTTTTACCGAAATAAGTGAATTATCATAATCATAATAACTTTTTATCTATAGCAACTCTATTTTAGCTAGATTGAGAAGTAAGGGAAATAAGTAGAAGCATGTTTTCATCTCGTTTTTATTAGATATCATTTAATAGTAAATACACAAAAATAGTATCGAAATAATTTTTTCAGTCAATATTATTATCAATTGTACAAATAATGCTTAAGTACAAGAATAAAACTTTACATACTTTTTACCAGAACACATTCGATTATTTTTCAAAAATTTTCACATTTATTTTATTTTACTCGTAATATGCATTTTTCAAACGAGAGCTTTTAGCCTTAGTAGATTTAATTATCTATCTATCACATAAATAGGTAAATAATGTGGACCTTTATAACGTAGATACATAAGTCTTAAATTAAATAAATTATGAGCAAAATGCATTATTCTTAAATTTAAACATAAGGGACGGTTTTAGCACGCATTTTGAGCACAGTTTTGTACGTCTTATTCTATAAAAATAAATTAGTTCAAAGTTAATTTAATAAAATAAATTATGAAAATGTAAGTAGATAACTAATGCTTACAAAACTATCTATTGCTTACTCTGACTCAAAATTACTTAAGACAGTTGCTAAATTAATAATCTCCTATATTGTTGATTACATCGATAACGAAACCTTTATTATGTAGAAAATCTTTATTATCTAGTATTACATTTAATTACTTACATAATAAATATAAAGATAAGTATATTGTTCTTAGAACTTTAATAATAAATTAAACACATAATATGTTACTAGATGACTATAACGAATTATACATATTATGTAGTACTACACAGGCGTATTTCTTCGGAACCTCTGTAGGTTGTATATACCTACTGTGGCTGTGTGTGACTTAAATACATTGGGCGTCATCCAAAAACTATGTTAAATTTCGTATATTAATATCAATCATTTTAAAATACATCTAAGTATTTGTCTTTTCAAATTTGTGAACATTAAACGATCCTTGTCGCAAACATTGACAACCTTATTACATCTAAGCCTATTGCAATTTTATGTAGCTATTATACATTAATATCTCATCAGACTCCAAAGTAATGTGGGCTCGATACGAGCCATTTAACTTCATGTACCAATAAACAAAATCTTAAGGATAGAAATTCTGAAGAGCATCCGAATAAATGGAGTTATAAGTGTCTCGTAACACGTAAACGCTATCGCCAGGTTTTCCGTTAAACACGTACGGACCCTTCAAGTTGGTGATCTTAGAATTACTCGGAGCTGGTTTTGGTTTCGGTTTTAGATATGATGGAGTATTGTAGCTGGGGCGAGATCCAGAAGGCATCAGTTGTTGAGGTCCGCCAAATCCATATGGGTCCATAGGCATCTGTGGCACTTGAGGGAAAGCAGGCGCGCCACTCCATTGATAAACTCCTGTAGGTTTACCATTTGACACGAAGTCCAAAGGCAAATTAATAAAAGGATCAGACACTTGGGATGGGACACTCTGTGGCAGCATTGGAGGCATCGGTGGGCCAAGACTTGGTGGTTGTGACACATAACCTAACCCTGGTACAAACATGTATGGAGTTGGCGGTAATCTGATATAGAAGATGGGAGAGTTGTCATATTGGAGAGAGTTGATGTTATCATTGGGGAAAGATTCTCCATTACCATTTTTCTTCTTATTCTGCTGTCGGCGTCTCGATGGAATGGTACGTGATAAGTCATCGTCATCGAAATTGTCATCGTTTACAGAAAAAGTGACGTCATCATCATCGTCTTCACTGTAGTCTAGGCCCGATGACAAGTAAGATGGGAAGTAACCAAATAAGTTCAATGCTTTATTGCGTCTGTTATTGGGTGCAGGTGTTTCTGTTGTGGTAGTCTCTTTAAATTTCTCTTGCAATTTGCTTTGTCGGCTGGTGCTCGTTTCCTCTGGGAGAGATGCGTCTCGCGATCGTCTTGACGGCGCACTATGTGTGTGAAGTACTAAGCCCAGGAACACCAATTTGATTAGTAGTCTTGAACAACCCATGGTTATTTATCTGAAAAGACAAAATTACATTGTATCACATCTATTCATAAAAAATATTATGATTAATAAGTATTTATTGATATATTATATAACACAAGACGTGCTGAGATAATTTTATTTTAAGTCAAACTCTTGATTGTCTCCTATACAAGTACGCGAAACTATTTTGAATTTAACAACCAATATAACGTATGGTAACAATGGTATATTAGAAGATATTTAGCATACTTTAATATTATACCGTATGCAGTAGGAAGGAACGTTTGATAAACAATTCCTTTTGTAAGCTAAACCGATTTACCCATAATTGTTGATAGTTCACCGACCACACAAATAACCATCTGCTAATGTCCAACGCAGAGTAAGATAAATTGTTAGACAGCCTGTGGGAGGAAAGGTATCAACACCATAAATCTCTAGGTGACCACTGTTAGGCAAAATGGAATCCTGAAACCAGTCTTGTCTGTAATTGAAGTAATTATTTAAAGCCCTCAAATGGTTCTACAATTAGGCATATCATGGGTGGAATTCTCGCAGAATGTCATTATTATAGTTCTGCCTTCTTTCAAGCATTCGTCATAAAAAAAAAAATAGGGAATGCAAAAACCTTTTATTAGATACTAGCTTTTGGCCGCGGCTTCGCACGAGTTCATTCGGAGTAGTGTAATAGATTTTAGATTGTTTTTATTTTTATTTTTTTTATTTTGTATAGATGTTATTATATAAACCTTCCTCTTGAATCACTATATTTATTGAAATAAAACCCCATCAAAGTCCGTTGGGCAGTTTTAAAGATGTAAGCAAGACATAGGGACAGAGAAAGCGATTTTGTTTTATACTATGTAATGATACTCAAATATCTTGTATATGCGATCGAGCATTAAGCCAGCAATTAGGTGCCTTAAAATACAATTTACATTTTAATCGGTATTGAGTAAAGCCGATAATTTACTGGAGTATCTGTCGTGTGTCACACAAATTGACATGTAGCTACCTCAGTACTAACTATGTAAAAATATGCAAATAAATACTCCATACCACGAGACAAGAACGTGTAAATTGAATTCAATACGTAATGTTTGTCCGTCGTTCCTTTACCACTGACAGGGTGTTAATAATGCAACTCTGTGGTTATAGTATCAATCTTCCTTATCTTAAACTTGTAATAGGTAGCATAATGGGTGTTTGAAAAATTGAAGTGTTGATAATAATTATTGATGTAGGGATGAAGGCTTGTAATATGAACGTCGGTTGTTACGATTAAAACGACTTTATCTACTTGGTAATTAAAAAGGATGCAGACAAATAAGTTTGCAATTATTTAAATTTCTCGTTATAAGTACATCGGCGCTTTTTTTTTTAAATGACTCATTATTTTTATTTAAAACTAGCTGTACTCCGCGGCTTTACCCACGCAGTACCTGATCTTATATAGCCTAAAGCCTCCTTCAATAAATGGGTTATCTAATACTGAATGAGTTTTCCAAATCGGACCAGTAGCTCCTAAGATTAGCGCGTTTAACTAAACAAACAAACTCTTCAGCTTTATAATATTAGTATAGGTCCTGCTTAAAAGTAATACTGTGTTGAAAAAATAAAATTAGAACAAATTTTCATACGACATATGGGTGCATCTTCATAATAACAAGAGCACTTATGTTACAGGTTCTTAGGAATCTCGTAGTCTAAATAAGGTATGAAAAATAGTTTGACCATCTTTGGCTTTACGTAATAAAGATTTATGAATACTCTCTAATTATGGGTAGAGGTACGTAAAAATTATGTTTTTAGTTATTAATTAATGAATTAAACAATATTATATATAAAAATACAAATATTTAAAACAAATTTTACAATAAGCGACATTATGGCTTATGAAAGACCAGTCTCTCCCAGGCAACCAACACGAAACAATACATAGATGTTGGATACTGCATATATTAAGGAATAATTACATATTAAACTAAGAAAATTATATATTACATTTGTATAAAGTAACATTACATGTAGATTACAATAATATGAATAAATGCAATTATAATTGAGTAAAAAAAATATGTATATTGATTCTAATGCACAAAGTAGCTGATTTTGCTTTGACAAGAACGTTTATTGCAAATAAAACAAAAAAAAGTAGTCGTTTTATTCATAACATTAATTAATATGACATTTCTGACGCCTATTAGTTGCATTAAAATGTTTAAGCATTAATGAGCAATACGATAGCACAACATGCTTATCAAATTTATATCTCAAGAAAACCAGATTAAATAAACTTAATTGCGATATCCGATAATGAACATTTCCTATTCGGATACCTCAAAGGGCTTAATTGCAATCTAGTTTTATATGACATCATAATATTTTAGTAGGTGTACAGTTGATGTTGTTTTGATTTTATTGTATGAAATCTTTTAAATAAGTGTTAATAAACATTAAATATTGACATTTATTGGATGATGACGTAGATTATATTTTAATGCATGTCTAAACAATAATTTTTGTTTTCGCAAGACCCTTATATGCGATGATTTAACATTTTTTTAAAGTTATAATGTATCACATTTTGATTAATTATGTAATAAAAATTGTAATTTTATAGTATTATTACTGTATACTAAAATTTCTACGTATTAACATATTTCAGTAATGGCGTTTACAATACAAGTAATGGAATTTATACAATGAACAAAATGGAATGACAAAAGTGTTCCCATATGAGAAAACAAATAGATTCGTCATCATTAACTTCACATTAAGTTGTAATAGAAAGAAAGATGAAACTCGACTGCGGGTCATTAGGCCCTGACACCTGCGTGCTTTAAGATTATAAAATTACGATTTCAACATTTTCATTTCCTTATAGACATCACTTCTAGTTGCTATGAAAATATGTATTTTTTTTATTTACCAATTAGTAACATCATAGATGTTCACTATTTTAATTAAATTATGTGTGGGTTACGTATATACTTTATTTCAAATCGTTGTTATAATTATTTACTAGGTATAGTTATAAAAACCGCCTAATCGTTATACTATTCATTCGTCAGAAATGTGGCCTGAAACAGAGCCGTAGGCTCAATTTCCAAGATTAATAAAGTCGACATATTCACATGCTGTCGAGGGGGCGGAAGGTGTACATCATTCCGCAATTATTGGTTGTTTCTATATAAAACCGTTTACAGCTCTGTTATTATGCTATATTCCGATGTCTTGGTTTCCTTATCAAGTAGCCTTACATCGGATATGAGGTTATAAACGAAGCATGAACGTATTTTTATAAGGTTATAGTGTATTTTATAATATGGGCTGTAAGTTACAGGACTTGACAGTAGTGAGCACAACATTATTTATTTAATTATTTAAAAAAATGAAAGCTTAACAAATACACTTAACTACACCGTGACAAGACTTCCTTCAGAAGCGCTAAAACGAAGTTTTCAATTGTGTCATACAGTTTATTGATAGAAATAGCTTAAAGACAAAATTGTTTATAAGCTAAATTTAAATAATGTAAAATAAGATTTATTAGACACTAGAAAAAATCACAGAAAACTTGGACTGGTAAAACTGGAATGAAAAATAGTTAAGTTTTTAGAATGTGACGCACAAACTACGGATTATCTTAATTGGCGCTACCATTTATGCCTTGCGACCTGAGAGTGCAACCCCATCTAGTTTAATTGGTGAATTTTACGATCACAACTATTAAACGAAAGAAGTTGGCAACATTTCGGTACACATTTTTGCGGCAATTAACGATGGGGAATCGTGCTATTCTGTTTTGCGATAAAATATACAAGAAGTTATTTTTTTTATATTCAACATTCGAGCTTCATAAAGTAAAAAGTTGGTCTACGCAGTGGGCAAAAAATAATTTTTTAGATGTTATTTTCAAACCAGATAAAAGTTGTAAATCAATCTTATACTTTTTATAATAGTCCCGGCCTATCAAGCCAACGTTTTTGTTAAAACAAATGAAATAGCCATATTTCCACACCAGGGATACAGGCCATTTAAACGATTTAGAGCTTAATCCATTACGAGTGGTTTGGTCAGAAACGCCCGTCTTAGTATTTTGAGCTTTTGGACATGCGATCCACGTAATGTTTTCCGTTACATATTGGACAGTTAATTTAATGTTATCATAGTCTAACGCTGACCTTGGACTTTTGTATATTGTATTATGGAAGAAAATTGTTTCATACAATAATAAGATGGATATTGATCTACGTATCATTAACAAAAAAAGTCAACTTAATTTCGATCGAACTTCGTATTTAAAAAGCACACTCGAATTCGACCTTCATTATTATGTTTTAGTATAAAAACGTTTCATTTGGTATTTAATGTAACATATAGGATTAAACTAAACTCACTATCAAAAATTAATCACTAAAATAAAAACATTTCTCTTTATTATGTAGAAGAAGAATGTTTGATATTTCACTAGTAAAATTAGTAGATATTTATTGCAAGTTGTGTTCCTGTTCAAACTACTGATTAATTTTATTTCTCGACGTTTCATATTTATATTAATTATTCGAGTTCCTTCTCAGCAAAAAAACATAGGATAAAAACCTTAAACAAGATGTGAATAACCTGAAGCAACGATCAAAATAACAGATCTATTTCATAAAATGTGATAATGAGCATTTTATATACGTTTATTGAACTCAATTATATCTTTAAAGATACACTTACGAATTTGTTCAATTATTTTTTGTTAATAAATCAACTTACATGGTTATACGCATACAACCAAAATTGGTCTGGGTAAGTGTGAGTCGGTACACTTTGCATTTAGAAATTAAAAAAAAAATATATGATATATATTTATATAATTTAAACAATATATTATACATATAAAATAATTTGAACACTACATTTTTCATTCCACTATTTTAAAATAAATATCAATATTGCACGTTGAAATTTCGAATTTTACAGACGGCCACACTGTGTCGAAATGAAAGAATGAAACCTGCTTTGAATATAAGTTTAATTTTATATGATGTTAAGAACAACCACGTCTACAATATTATCTATGCGACGCAGATGACATTGAATTGCAATATAATGACCGCAATTTGCGTCAAACAAAGCATGGAGAGCGAAAGTTTACGATGATAAAGTCGAGGAAATATTCCAAATCGATACTTTTTAAAACAAAAAAAGGAAACGTTTATAACTATAGTTTATTTAATAAATAGAAAGGCAAATGTTATGCTCGGTGGTAATGCTTTACTTTGTTAAGCACGACTACCTATGTATCTTCTATTTCCTGGAGCAATAATTTATTGTACACTGATAAAACAAATTTAAATAATTCATGAATCTATTAACAAGGGATAAAAACCAATCACTGCATGTGTTTTCTTTTATTTATGATACGTTATTCTTAGAAAGCAATTATTGTAAAGTAAAATTATCGAATATATCCACAATAATAACAAAATTCATATTTGTACTGGATTTTGAGTATTTAAAAAAACTTTGTATTAAGTGGTTATAATTGGTCTTATCGACTATAATAATAGGAGTGAAGTCTATATCAAATTAGCAACAGTGTGAGTTTTATAAAGTAGTTAATATAATAATTACAAATGTGACCAAAGAAAACAATTCAATAAAAAAAAATGTGATATCGGCATGTATTAAATAAGATTTTTAAACTTAAAAGGACGAAAGCAAACCTTAATATTTTGAAAAGGAAGAAATATGAGATCTAATTTTGAGTATAGTCACTTTTTTTGTAACCATTCTTTCTACGTTTCTGTTCTAAATATATAATACAAAGGTTTACCTTTAACAGACAAGAAATAAATCTATTTCCTAAGTATAGTTGGGTTTATACATTTTCAACTTGTAATCCGGTTCTGTAACTAGTTTATTGTAAAAAAGCATTCATATTATACAAGCGCAGCTTCGTACAAACAGTTTGTAAAGATCGTTTTTTTATATAAATCGACATGTTTTCATGGTAATTTGAAGCTTTGAAGAGTTAGCGCACTTCTACGTTGTCCAAAGCAGTAATATATCGTATAAGTTATTATTTGGTTATCTTCATGACAAAGCTAATAAAATTTAAGACGCCCATTTGCTTTTCCTCACTCTTCCCAGTTCAATCTTTCTTTTCAGTCGTAAATTCTTTCCGTGGCGCTTAAAACTGCCTTTTATCCATACTATATCATTAAACATAACTTCTTATTGGCAGCCAGATCAATGACTTCTTAATTGGCCTGATAGAACAGAGAGGTTATTTCGATAGGTTTATAATTTAATCGCGCGGTACAAAAACTTAATGTGATCACACTTGTTAATTAGGATATAACAATGTAAGTACAGCAATAATGTAGGTAATGGTTCGTAACAACCGTTATTTAAGCTAATAAAATTAAACGTATAAGCGCGAGCCGGATTGATTAAGAATGTAGGTACTTATCTACCGATTATTTTTTTACATTTTTTGAGGAATTAAATTTAGGTTTCTTGTTGCATATGTAGAGGAATATTATAAAACCTAATCTTAATGTACTATACTGCGTAATTATTTCAGTGTGATAATTATTAATTATAATTCTCTAAACTATTATTTTTTTCTGTTGTCTACAAAAATGTTATATGTTTTCGATTGTTATTATGCGTACGCCTTATATTGTAAGCAATTACGAGAAAATAATTTCCTAACTTAATTGCAAATGAATCATATCATTGTACTGCTGGTGTATCATTGAGTAAATAAATACATTTAATTTTGATTTACATAATCTTAATTGATGTTATTATATATTTATGTGCTATTTATATAAATAAATATTTAAATAACACAAATGATATGCGCTGTCCTGTTAAAATATTGTGCGCAATAAATTTTTTAAGATAATAATACAAAAGGTAATCCGACAGATTTATCGAGGTCCGTAATTCAGTAAGCATGTTACTTTTACTTATGTATCACGTAAATCTTTTATCGATAATTCTTTACTTTCTGCATTCGGTTATTTATTACCAGTGATACCGATTCACTACCGTTAAATACGAAAATTTCACCGATCATTATAACATGATATTACATCACATAATTGAGATGATTGTACCCGATGCTTGTACCGACTCATCAAAAAACATTTTCCCTATGTGATTAATAACTTACCTTCCTTTTTAATGGTGTAAGAAATTTATAAATCGGTTTAAGCTTTTTTGGTATAAACCAACAAATATAATGTATTTAATTATGTTGAGATACATAAGATAGGTTGGATGGTAAACAAAGTTTACATTGTTAATCGTTCCATTTCTCATAATGAATAAAATTTATTGGATACATATTTTACTTTTGGATTTTACAATCGGACAAACCTACAAAGATCTTTTGACAAAGTGTCATATAAGTTATAACAGCAACACAGGAACGTCACAAAAAAAAAGAAAAAAATAGTTTTTCCATTTTAAGTAGTTACCTACTAGCAGTCTACGATCAGTTTAACTTTATATCACACTTTTTATCCGTGCTTATCTCTATTAGAAATACACATGCAAATAAGAAATATTATTTTAATGTAAAAAAGGCGTTATTTTTAAACATAATGCTTTGGCGCCAGTTAACTATATGCGAATAGGGTGAGTATATTGTAATTAATGACGACACAATGCATTTATATTGTAAAATCACTGTATGGAGGAAAATCCTACTAATGTTATAAATGCGAAAGTTTATAAGGATGTGTGTGTGTGTGTTTGTTGCTCTTTCACGCAAATACTGCTAAACCGATTGCAATGAAATTTGGTACGTAGACAGCTGGACGACTGGAATAACATATAGGCAACTTTTTATCCCGATATTCCTACGGGATACGGACTAACGCGGGTGTAACCGCGGGGCGCAGCTATAAGTATTACTCTAAACTATCAAGGATATTAAAAGTGTTAAATAATTTATTGAAACATTAGGAAATATATTTAATTTAAATTTGGTACCTATACTATGTATAAAATTTAAACGATGATGGATATGGATATGCCATGCCTACATTTTAGATACTATTCTAAAAATGTTTATTAAGAAACGCCATTATATTTTGCACTATATACATTTAAAACGATTTTTAATGATTTTGAAATAATAAGATACACCTCCCCATTTTGTTACAGTCACGAAAAGGGGATTACAATAAGGCTATATTTTTTTTTTCATATAATTTTTGAATGTCGAACATTAATTGGGTTTATTAATAAGGAACACGTCCCCATAACGTAACAGACATACACGCAGGGGTAACAAACAGGTTGTTGCCAACCGCACATTATCTCAGCCGGTAAAGGCTTTCCCTTACAGCGAGACTTGCACCATTAACCCACCAAGCAAATAGTGGACTGCGGTTTCGTGCACGTTTCTAGGATTCGCACTATTTGTTTATTTTATTATGGCAAAAGAAATAGCAGGGAACGCGAAAGTGTTGACGTGCGCTTCAATGTAGGTAAGGTAAATAAAGAATGAAAACTTCTGAAAATTCATGGTAAAGATGGCTTAAGTTTAACTAAAGAGAATTAGAGAGGAATGGAAAACTTTACACACACAATGGATCAGAAAAGCTTAAAGTCCTAAACAGTTTTTATATTTATTTTGTAGTGTATTTTTGCTATTCAAAAGTTGAATCTACTATTTATGATTACAATTACAATTCTTGTATGATTTAAGCTTAAAATTAAAATAACACATGAAATAATAAATACTATCTAACGTATCTTTCATTCTGAATATAGTACCTAATGCGTGTCGAAGACCCGGCTCATAAGCAATAATATAAAAACGTTAAATCAATGGTACATACAATATTATAGCTTATTATTTTAACGCCGGTAATTCTATTGCTAGCTCTGAGAGTCTACTATTTAACTGGAATGTGGGCAATGATAACATTGACTTTACTTGCCGTAAGCGATTTCTATTTTTAATATATTCAAGTATAATCATTTTTAGATAAGCATATATTGATTAAAATGTTTATTCATTATTCTGTTATAATTAACGACCAAGCTTTGATTCAGTTGTCTAGAATAGGTCTAGAATTTAAATAATATTAGTATACGTATTAATAAATGACATTGTTTGTGTACAATGTATGTATGGATCACATGGAAGTTTTTTCGTAATGAAATTTAATATACATTTATTATTTTTGTATTATTTAAATGCAAAACGAGTAAGTTGTCCATTCAAAGAAGTTCTAGTTATATTATTGACTTAATATATGGGAAAGTATATAAACATATCAGAAATAATGATTAAATAGGAGTACACCTAAATTTTATACTTCCGTCTAAATAGCAAAAGGAGAAACACACACTCACAGCAAAGGAGGTATTTTTGTTTCATAAATTTAAAATTGATCATATCTCTGTAATGTGTTGATGTATAATTATTGACTAAATGCATGTAGAACGGTAAATATAATTTATCTGTAAGAACTATATCTGTGACTATTAGCTAGTATAGTATTATGTTATCTGTGGTATTACTAAAGCTCAGGGCGCCAATTACATCCTACAATAGTTTCATTAAAATAACGAAACATTGTTAGTTTATAACTCGATCTCAAACATACTCTTTATGAGATTTTCAGATTCCTTTCCTAAAAATTATTTGGAAATATTAAACGGCATATTATGAACAACATTTTTATACATTCCTCACAGATAAAACAATATATAAACAGTTTTACATTAGCACAATACTAGAACTCTCATGAACATCGACCTACAATTCAGGGGCCAATACCAGTAGCGAGTTCGAGTGAAATCAGTTGTAATGTTTACACCAACCACTCTCGTAACGTAATCTATACACCAACTAGCTTTTAGACCACGTTAGACCTTAAATAAATATTCAGTGGACCCATTCTGCACTTACATTTGATTATTTAATTTAACTTACCGTCCTTAAAACAAACGATATATTTTTAATTCATTATGAATTCTTTGACGATCTCTTCCAAATGTTAAAATATATATACGTGAAATATAAGTTGCCATAAATAAAAAGAAGACATTTCATTCTAGAATAACAATAATCATTAACACATTTTATATTGAGGTGGAGCGAAATAACCTATAAATCGCAGTTTAAATACGCATAGTGTTAGACAGATATCAATATGTTTCCTCATTTGAACGCATACAAGACTAATAGCTGTTATATTTAACAAATAATTGACTCCGTTTGCTATTGTTATTACAAGTAATTATTGAGCTTTCGCCGTAATGAGCTTGGGAATATGTTCCTTCAGGATAAACTGTTATATTATTTTAATGGCTTGTAGGAAGTTATTAGTTTATGAGGTATATATTTTTATAATAGTACTAACCGTGCACGTCGTAAAATCAAGTATTGCTTTAACTCATTTGTTATGGGAGGACATCATATGCTACCAAGCTACCAAACTACCATGAATAATCAAAATCCGTGCTGTGGTTTTCAAATAAAAAAACGACCAACAAATACATACATCATACATCCAGCCTCATAAACTTTCGCATTTATAATGTTAGTACAATTCACTAAAGAGATTTGATGGTTTTCAAATGAGAAGAGCCTGCGTGAACAGTATTTTTCGAGATCATTTTAAATTATACATTGTTATAATTATAATTATAATAAATGCTTTAAGTGTTTCAAATTAAATATAACAACAAGTATACATGTCTCATGTGTTTGTGAAACTAGGTTTAAAATTTATAATGTAATTAAACGGCTGTAACGTATAAATAAAATTTTCTCTTAAAGCTCGCTGCGTAAAAGTATCCCAACGATGTGTCTCATTTTATATAACAAGACTTTCATTATAATTACATATATTATGTCATTTTCGTCAAGTAAACCACAAATTGAGTTTTTTAAACTAAATGAAAGTAAACTGGCGTGTAACCTACCGCATACTTGATTCAACAAATTAAAATTTACAAACAATATAACATGAGGCCTACTTTCTTAAAAAACTCATTTGTATTATTGTATGGAAAATAACAATTATTTAACAACCGTATCAATGAGAGATCTCCACGTGTATGAAAGCGTGACACGAACAATAAATTCGATGTTTGTTTAACTCTTGAGATGAATTTGATAAGTGATAGATCCCATACTTATGAAAGCCTTGCTTTCCGTCTTATTTTCCGAAGAAAATTATAATTAATTTAGAAAAGTTTACATGAATGTTTTGTCGCGATTATTATTCTTATTGATAACTAGACGCTCCACCCGTGGATATCAAGCTTCCTGTTTTATTCCAAGTTTAATCGGGATAAAAACTATGTGTATCCCAACACCCAAGACAGCTTATATCCTGTCTGTATACCAAATTTCATAAAAATTTGTTCAGGAGCTTCAGCGTGATTAACGGATAAACATCCAAACAAACAAACTTTCATATTTAGAATATTAGACTACATACTATCACATTATTAGAGAAGTTTCCATACCCATTAATATCATAAATGCGATAATGTGTTCGTTTGTTTGTTTATCCTTCTTTTACTTTCTGTTTTTATATGTGAATTTTGTGTCTGGAGATAGAGAAGACTGGAGAGTGACATAGGCTTATTTTCATCTCGGTGAATGATATAATTTCCAATGGTATTTCTAAAAATTTGATATTATAATAAGCTTAGAAACTGATACCTAATTATTTCGTGTTAAATAGTGTTTTCATAAATGTTAAAATATTATAAATTACAGCGAAATCAATTATTTACTGTTACTTCAACAAAACAATTACATCAATTAGCTATATCGATTAAAAACGTCAAAGATAGCTAATTGCTAGTGCTCCGGCGGACACTGCCGTTACAACTGCAAGTAAGTCAATGTTTCTATGAACTGACTCTAAAACCTAAGCCTTACCTTATTTGCTGGTGTTGTAATTTGTGCCCGGAACAAACCGCTCGGATTGATGAATTGATCTGAAAAAAAGGAGAATTTATAAGAGTTTTTGCTCGTTCTGATGGTATTATTAATGTTGTTGCGGGAATCATGTTTGTATCGTTGTTTTATAAATTCTTAGTGTTCTTACCACTAGTATATTTTTTTGGAATTATACGACAATTATCCCTTATATTATTAATTGCTAGCTAATGCACGCGGCTTCGCACACTTTAATTTCGGAATAGTTTCATAGACGTTACTATACATATAAATCATCCTGTTGAATCACTCAATCTATTAACAAAATAAAATACCAAAATCCATTGTGCAGTTTTAAAGATCTAAGCATTACAATACATACATATGCGGGAAGCGATGCTTTATATCCTACTAATATAATATTATAAATGCGAAAGTTTGTAAGGATGTGTATGTTTGTTGCTCTTTCGCGCAAAAACTACTGAACCGATTGCAATGAAGTTTGGTACGTAGATAGCTGGAGAACTGGAAAAGCATATAGGCAACTTTTTATCCCGATATTCCTACGGGATATGGACTAAGGCGGGTGAAACCGCGGGGCGCAGCTAGTAATAGATATTGTGAACTTGAATCTTGCTACTTGATTGAGCTATTATTTTTTGTAACCCCTACTTTAAGCCACCAGAGTTCTTTTCCTCATTGCAAATTGAATCCAAAGGAATCCAAAATATATATTGAATGAAACTAAAACGAAAGAGGAACGTTAAATATCTACCTACATAGTCATATATTATATGGCCTTTTCTAAATATATCAAAATACTATATTTATTTTGCATGAAAGGTCAACGGACAGTTTCCGTTAACAGTTAGCTACCACATATCTATCATCTTTTATTGATTGCTCATATTTGTTTAAAATGCTAAATAGACCAGATAAAGGAATAATACATCCATTAATCTTATAGAACTTCCAAATAAAATAACAGTGAATCGTTTATGTCATAATAAATTGATCATTGTTTATTGTTAAATGTTTAACTTTTTTTTATTTGATAATAATTTAAATGAATGATTATTTATATCACATTAATATGGATAGTAATCGAGATAATATATGGGTCCGTGTAGGAGTTAAAACATAAAAATTGTCTTTTTCCTATTTATTATATTAGATAGATACTATAAGAAGATTAAATTTTGAAACACAATGCTGCTTACTTTTGGTTGATAGAAGAATATCTATGAAAAATAAGAATAAATTATTTATAACATATATTCATTTAGTTCATTTTAAGTAAGCAATTCTTAAATACACCATAACTAACAGATAATTATTTAACAGCACCTAAGTCTAACACCCAAACCATGTCGTAACTCACCTGCCCAATAAATATCCGAACACGTAATATTTCACTTCTTTAATAACACCCAAACAACACAGCAATCAAATATCACATTACAATCATTATGTCAAGAACAAATTTGTCAAATTGTCCGTACACCTGCCGTGTCGGGCATGTCTATACAATTAATTAACAACAATTAATCGGTTGGTTCCTTCAATTAACTAGCACGAGCCAGCTATTATTTCAACTGTTACGTAGCATTGAAAAATACCCGTCTCTGTTGGGTTCCACGTCAATTGTGACTGACTAATAAAATTAATTTGTCAACTCTGTCTGCACTTTAAAAAGGTAAGATAAAATTTTCACTACCAGTCTCACGAAATTACTATAATAAAATGCTTTTTATTCGCTTTAAATCTGTTATACGCTACTATGCTCTGGCTATCGTAACAATTGAAAAAATGAAAAAGGAAAACCAGCGTTCAGCGTTCATTTTACTACTTTTTAGTAAACTGTTTTCCTTATATTGTATAAATGATATAATAATCATCATTAATATAATCTTAACTTGAGCGCTATATGAGTTTCTTACTAATCATTTCGTGAAATTACCAAACGCACACATGGAAATTGCAATTGAAAATAGTTTTATATGTATTTGTAAATGTAGTTGATCAGTTTAACGATTTGTTAAATATTTTTTTTTAATTATACAGAACCTTCGCGAATGTCGAATTAGTTTTCATTCAATAATAAATCGCTGCATTTGTTACGCTTTTACTGTATTCCATAATTTAACGGTCATGCATCGAATTTAAAATTACAATATGTTATATCATAACTATCGAGAAATCGTATTTTTATATAATAGTTCAAAACGATATTAAGATCAATTTTCCGCATATAGCACATCGCTTTTATGTGAATGTTTAGTTTATAAAATTTTATTTACAGTGTTTATGGTATAATATCAATGAAGATTAATGTAAATATGTACCTACAGCATTTTGAGAGCAACAGTTATGCGAACAATGTACACATATATTTATTATTTCCTGATATATCGATAAGGATAAATAATAAAAAATAATACCATATTATAATATTATGGGGTCTATAAATCAATTCGTATTCCATGAATTAAATTAAGGTTGCATATGAAATTATATTAAAGTACCCAATTTACAAACTTCAAAAGTAATATTTACCATAATTCTCGTTCATTTGTAGAAAAGATTGACACGCCTATTATTTGAATGCTATAATCATGTTCTGTCGTGATAATCATTTCCTTTAATAAATAAACTCCTAGATTGCACTTATGTTTAACCTTTCACTTATGAGCTAAAATATAGTTTATGATTTCCATATTTTTCACATGATTATATGTTTTAAGGCTATTTAAATAATTATCAAGGAATAAATAAATTTTGTTGTTTTATCACCCACCACAGAAACAACTTTCAAACTATGTTGATAAATCATGACAATCATGATTTAAATATTTTATAACCCTAATAAGGAATAACCAACAGCTTAATAAAACGCTCTTATTTCAAAAAGCCATTGAACAAGGAAGCAGGAAAACAAATTGGTATTTTTTAAAAACTACACAAAACATTAAGTGTAATTTAGGACAATAAAATCAGTGGTTATTTAGGATTGCGTTTTAAAATTAACGGTGCATCACTTCTTCAAGATGGCGGATATTTTTTAACAATGGCGCATTATTTTCGTGACAAATGGGCCGATTAAGGACTTTCGAATTTCTTACCGCACTATAATAAAGATCAAGAATCGAAATCATTTTCTCCGAACACACATTTTATCATTTAAATGATCATATCAAAACATAATCTGCAAATATATTATGGAGTATTGTCGCGGGCCAGCTTGCATTACAGTTAGAAGAATTGCAATAACATATAAATAAAATATGTTTGTATATTTTATTTACATGTAAGAATGAATCGCCGAAGGAACTTTACAAGACTGAAAGAAATATAGAATCGTAAATAAGATTTATATGAAGGCAAATGTGAAGTAGAAGACTGGTATAAACACACAGATATTACCATAGATAGTAGACAGTAGACAGTAGGTACAAAGCAGACACAATAAATAACAAAAATTACATACCATACCGTAAAAGTGGGAAATATATAGGAACTTTCATCAGTAACCTACCATTAAAATACACCCCTCATGTTTTACGCTGACCCTCACCGTAATTATGGTTCAATGATTTATTAAACATTCAATATCACATTGATTAAATACCCGTAATTTTAATTATATAATAAGCCGCGTAAATCTTTCAGTGACATTCAATAAAGCAGCGACGATACCATCATGTACAAGTTAATGATTTCTCCTAATGTCAAGTTCGTGAAGGGACGGAATCGTTAAGGTAGGTTCAGCTCCTTGTGATCTTGTGATTAACCAGAAGCCGCACGAACGCCAGTGACGACTCTGATTTGACAAGATGTGTTAATTTACGTTCTATAAATGATATCTTTAATCTATATATGCTTACTAGCTGCACGCCGCGGCCGGGTAGTCGTTTATCGTAATTGGAATAATTGAAAATCAAACGAACTTACCAAGTGAAGTTCGATGACAATTATGTGAGCAGCTTCATTCGAAGCGATTTAT
>NC_052116.1:6717381-6777152 GCF_012273895.1 Zerene cesonia | reverse complement strand
ATTTTAACTTTAAAAAACCGTGCAAGGCCCAAGCTAGATACGCTACTACTACATCACGTTAAGATAAATCGCAAAGAACTAAATAATAAAAGGACTACAAATTCCATCATATTCGTGTTTAAAAACTTGGAAAATAAATTGGAGCTTATCATTCGCGTAGAGTATCATAAGGCAGAACAAGTAATCAATAAAGCAAAACACTTTTAAGTATACTTATAATAAAAAATCCACACACAAATATTCCTATTCCTAGATTGGCAAAATCGTATTTTTCCTGGACACAACATTTAAACATTAATGATAACAAATATAACATAATTCCATCAAAAATCCATGTCTTCCATACTGTTTTACTAACATCCATCAAGGCTTGCGTGTTTGGAAACTGTTATAAACCTACGAAAGCTCGTTCAATTGAATATATTAAGTACTAGCTTTTCGCCCGCGGCTTCGCCCGCGTAGAATTCGCTTATATCGCGCGACATGGTAAGGAGTATTTTCTTCGCATTAAAAAGTATGGTTTGTTCTTTCCCACGTTTAGCTCCATCATCATACCAAGTTTCATCAAAATCGGTTTGACAATAACGAACTTTCATACAAACTTTCATCCCCTCTTTCAACCCTTTCTACCCTTTTTTCGCGATAAAAAGTATCCTATGTCCTTTCCCAAGTTCAGTTCTATCTTCATACCAAATTTTATCAAAATCGAATCAGTGGTTTAGGCGTGAAAGCGTAACAGACAGACAGACAGACAGAGTTACTTTCGCATTTATAATATTAGTAGGGATTGACCGCTAAACGACCAATCCAATTCAGTTGTACATTAAGTACTTTTTAGTAAAATTAATTTTATTTCTCTAAATAAAATAAAACACAAATTCATTGCATTGGTTATAATCGTGATAAAAATCCTAATTTAAATGTAGTTATCAATAACAGTAAATAAATGTTTCGCACAAGTAAATTCGCTTTACAACTAAATTCTTACATCTAATCGTAATTGCCTTCCGAAGCTTACGTGCTTACTGCAAGATTTACGTCTCATAGCATTACTGGATACTTGTACTATTCATCAAATAATGTAATATGGCTATTTATCAAAGTTCACAAACACTAAACGATGGCATGTTATTAGGAAATGTGTTGTGAGCGTGTTATGAAGTGGACGTAATATTAAGGATCCGCTAATGATATTTAAAACGTCATACGTTTTAAATACACTAGAGTTATATATATATCCATATATATATTTTTTTTTAATTTTTTAACATATTGACACTTGAGATTAAAGTCGTTTAACCACGGACATGTTATGTTTTCTTCTATTTTGGTAAAAGTTTGTATATCATGATAATGTCTTATTCATTGAAAAGTATTTAAAGAATGGAAAAAAATCGATCATGAGGTGGAACAGACTATTTTCTACTCTTTAAATAATTTTCATTCATAAAACATTTGAATAATAAATTAAACTAAAAATAATAATCACACAGCCATTTCTCTTTAGAAATAAGAGTATAATATTATTGCTTCGAAACATTTTATTATTCTCGTAATATCACTTTCGTTTTCGTCTAAATATTATTATCATTGCGATTCTCATTACTATAATAACACTGCTTGTACAATAGAAACAATTCAATATTATAAACTAAACACGTATACGAATGCATCTATTCTAATTTCACTAGAAAATTGCTCTCTCTTGATTCAATTTTCAAATAATCATTTGGTGATAAACAATGTACAATGCAATGGATAATTCTTTTGTTGGCACCTTTCTCTTTAATGCACGTGCTGCAAATGTTATGTATACTCGTATATGAGGATATTAAATAAAAAGTGGTCATATTAAATATGAGGTATGATGATTTTTTTAAATCAATAATTCTATATGAGAGAACTGTTTGATTTTTGTAGACGGAAACCTAATTAATATATTATTTATAGTGTACTATAGGCCCACATAATATTACACATGAAATGATGTTTGTTTACGTGTGGCCATACTACACGCATAGGGATGGGAAAGAATAATTGTGTGAAATAAAAGATAAAACATGTTATACTGAGATATATATTCTACCTTATACTTATAGTATTAGATTTAAGAATACCATTGAATGTAAGCAAGTTGTGAGCGTTGTCGTAGACCTTAGAACTGATAAAACTGTTAAAAAGTTACATTTTCACTGCAGTTCCTTAATCCCGTTACGCTTGGGAAGTTTGTATAGCGTGTGGGTTGCCTTATCAATTAACCGTGCTTGTCGTCTGGCATGGAGAATTAGCTTGACAACTGGCAACATTATACTAATGGTGGCCGAGAACACGTAACTTTACAATGTTGTGACAAAAAATAAAAGCTCAGTATAAAGACACTAACAGTTGCTGCCAGTTTTTATACGCGTTTATAAAGCACAGCTTTAAATAATTACTCCGATACTAAACCCTGCAATCGTCTTTTATTAAAAGATAGTAATCACAGTGGAATATTTATGGCTCACTTTTTATGGATCAAATTCGCAGCTTATCTATTTCGGTTTTCGTTTTCTTTAAAAAATAGGCTTTAAATAGGTACTGAAGATTAAATTGCACACGGTTACATTGTAACATATAATATATGCATAATGCATGAATGCATATTTTTTAACTTTATTTTTGTAACCTACGACAATAAGACCTATTTTTAGTCAACATTTTGTAGTCTTAGGTCCTTCTTCGCTACAACGTGCACATAAATTAAGTGTATATTAATTGGATCAGTCATATTTATCAATATATTAATAAAAATAACCAATTTGATTGAGGATGTCGCAAACATGACGTTATAATTTATATGTTAACTATACGAAGATTTCAATTCGTATCGTTTATTTATTTGTTTCGTTTCGCATTTCAAATTATTAGAAATCAACCACAGCAAAAAAAATATTCCTTATTCGAAACTTACTGTTTTGATTTTTAAGTTTTTTTTTTTCTTTAGATAAAAAGTGACAGACAAAAGTCATATACATTGGTTATAGCTATAGAAGTTTAGTCAATTTGAAATGATCTTAATTTTTTCGCAAAGCACGATAATTGTATAAATTCAAAAAATAATTTCTAGGTAAATAGTACAAAACCAGATGTTTCAATTATCGTATCGCGTCGCCCCGCCTCTGTGACGTGTCGCTATAAATATTGTAGGTCAGTAACCGGCCTTTGTACGACCTTCGAGCTTAGGGCTGCTGGTCTTAAGTTTACGTAATTATTTACATCTGTAGCTTATAATATTTCTTGTATGATTCTAGTAGAATAGGTATAAAAAAGTAAATCAAAAATGTACTAAATAGTTTAATTTTAACCGAATTGCACTGATTTTATGCTGTAAAAATACAAAAATGATATTATAATTATAAAAAATACATCGATACTTCTCGCTAGTCAGTAATTTGTAGATTTCAAGTTTATACCATGAATACCTTCTATAACTACAATATGTTTCCAATTTAATTCCTTCAGCTGTTACGACCACAGTAGATATTAAGACATTGCAGTATGACATTTTGAGACATACTGAGCAGTCAGAACTACCGTCTTTTAAAAAGATTGAGCTCGATCCAATATTTACGCTAAAAGAAATAGTAGTACCAGAATCAAGATAAATTCCTATTCGAAAAATCGTTCCCAATCTACAAACATTCTCACAATTCCTATTATATCTAAAAGACACTGGTCTGGTATTAATCTAAATAACACAAGACAAGCTAACTGTCAACACATCATTGTAAAAAGCTAAGAATAGACATACTCGGCTTCTGCCCACACTAACGAGTATACGATATTATTTTTATCTCCAGCAAGAATAAAACGCAACCTGTTGAAATGAAACAACCGCTATAAAAAGAAGTTAAGCGACGTCAAAGTTTGCGTTCATCGTAACTTTAATTGTTCGAGACGTAGCTATTGATTATCTTAATCTTAGGTAAGAGAAATAAGAGTTGAATGTATATTTTACATATAAAAAGCAATAAAAGACTTGGTGTTTAACAATAAATAGGAGTGTACAATTTGTATGAATGTTATATAGAATGCTTACGAAAATTTTCCAAACAAACTATGATTTATTTACAAATAATTTTGAGTCACGAACGGAATAAAAAATATAGTTAATATTTTATTAATTATTCTGTAATACATGGGGCTTGAACTATCATATGTGGCATAGATTTAGTAATAATTAACATACGAATATTTAATAGTTATTGTTAAAAGTAAACTCTTATTAATTCACGCTAGGCGCAAATTAATATCGTTTGCGTCGCTTTCATTATAACACAAAGCTTCGCAAATTAAGTGCACGAAAGTGGTGCAATTCGTTCAATTGTAAACAAATTAGATGGTATTTACTTTGAAATTAGCGCTTATCGCTTTCGTCAATCAATACTCTATATAAAAGTGAAAACGATACGTAAAAAAGTGTAAAAACGACCAAAAAGTGAGACGCGTCTCCAGCGCGGGCGGTACCTCCGGGGCGTACGAATAGCGTAACAATTAAGTTAACTTTTTTTAACTGCTTTTTCATTGACTGGCGATGTATCCAGCACTTTTTATAATTGAAGAAAGTGACGATCATTATGCAGGAACTTTTGTAATACCTCTTTTTACTGGAATATTTAATAGCGACGTGAATGTAGGAGGCTATCGATTGCATGTTCTACAAATAATTGCCGTATAGTAATTAGGATAGTGTCGCTCGCGGCGGTCGGCATTTCTTTTTTCAATTTATTTAATTTTCAGTGTGAGAAATGAGTAAGTGGATGGTCCACTTTTGTTTAATTGTTTATTAGTTGCGATTTTTTTTATTCTTTATTTTTGTCATAGTGTATAGAGATAGATTTATTATTAAATAATAATATTTAAATGAATATAATGTAGGTAACAAGTTGTGAATATTATACTTATTTATGTCCGTTAATATTTTGTTTATTTTATGTCTGAATGCAACTGCGTTGTGAACTGTTAGTAGGGAGGCTGGAGGCCCGTATCCTTTTCCTTACCCTTCTCAATCACTGTTAATTTATACAGATTCACATTCATCAGATTTTTCTTTGATAATCCTACTAATATTATAAATACGAAAGTTTGTGAGGATGGATGTATGTGTATTTGCATATTCGTTACTTTTTCACGCAAAAACTACTGAACCTATGAAATGCAATGAAATTTGGTGCGTATATAGCTGGACAACTGTTATAACACATAGTCAACTTTTTATCCCGAATTCCTACGAGATACGGACTTGCGCGGGTGAATCCGAGGGGCGCAGTTAGTTCCATACAATTCTAAATTAAAAAGTTACATACAATATAAAGAATTAATTTAGAATAATAAAGATATGAATTTAGATTTTTAATTAAAATAAAAAAAGGTTAAAAACTTCCGTAATGTTTAAAGTAGTTAAATGAACCGGAGAAACCGCAATGCATTCAAAATCCCTCAACACTATTGACTATCTCTAACCAGAAAGTGAAAATCCACATTTTGATATTATAAATCGTAAATATGAGAACAACAACAATACAATGTAACAGATTGAGGGGGCGTGCGACACCTTGCCGCGCATTGTTCAGTCGAAAGATGATTTACGCCGCCTAGCTAGCGACATCTCTATGCATTCAATGAATCGTAAATATTATACGAAAACGGATAGACATTGGTAGAAAACCTTATTGAATATTAAATACACATTCTACGTATGAGAAGGTATTCCTTTTAAGTTTATAGTTAATTATTTAATGAATAGGTTTATTACCATGTCGTATTACGAATAAATAATGAAGTATGTATGCATTGGCTATGAATTTAATTAAATTTTAAACGGATGTTTACAAAGTATGCGATAAAATGTAAAAATTATATAATGGATACTATAGAGCAAGGAGTTTCTTTATAATTGGGTTCTATTCTATATTAAATAGAATTAAAAAACTCAACTCGTAGGAAGCCTGTGTGTTGGAATGGAGCTGGAGGCCCGTATCCTTTTACCTTTATACTTTCCTTATCCCTTACCCATTAAAAGCGGGCAACGCATTTACAGCGGCCATACCCTTGCAAATATTCATGGGCGATGGAGATCGCCTACCATCAGGTGATATGGTGTGGCCCGCTGATACCAAAAAAATTACCTCTTCCTATCAAAACAATAAAAATGCTGAAAATTTGTAAGAGTGAATAAATTTTACTAGCTAGCATTTTTATAATGAAACTTAAACGCAGTCTTCTGAACAATTATTAAACTTTCCAGATGTTCCAAATTGATCCAAGCACATCAAACTCCAGATATAGTTTTAAAGCGATATCTAACTGTAATATTTGTCAAGCAATTACAAGCAAATTAATCAAAGTTACCAGTCCTCTGTATAAAGACGTTATATTTCATCTTATCAAGAACTTATCTTCAGGGGTTCCTTATTAAGAGAAGCCGCAGCTTGTAATAGACACTTGGAATGACTTACTCGAATTGAAAACTTGCTGTTTACAGCAATAAACTAATATAGTAATATCTTATTATGGTAATAGCTTGCTGTCAGATAAATTTTATCTTCAGGCTATGAGATCAAAGAATATATGTTGGCAATATGTTGCGCCAGCGCTGCTTCAATCAAAGTTACGCTACACAACAGAAATTAACATTATGTATCATTTAATGCCTTTTAATAAAAAATATAAGGAACTTCTTTAATCTTTAATTTAAGCGAAGGATAAATTTGTAAACATATTGTTCTAAGTGTGAAATCATACCATTTTACTCAACATTTGACACATAACCTTAAAAAATAAATCTGTATTGTATCAATATTGAGTATTGAAAATAATTCTCATAGCAAACCTAGTTCATAGAACACGTTTACGACAAGTGAACGAAGTCACGTACGCAGCGAATTCGTCTGCAAATAGCAACGTGCAAATAACAAGAATTCGAATATTATTTAATATTAAAACTGGCAAGTTATTGTCTGATATATAACTTCTGTCTGGCGGCGTCACGCGTGGAATATACTCGTGTTACAAACGTTTAAAAAAATAATTGAAAACAATATCAATTGTGGGGGCAAAGGTCGTGAGATTTCGGCATGCGGCCAAAAATACTCGTTATTTTATTATATAAGAATATCTTTGAGTATGAAAGTAAAAGCAAAACTAAGCGAGTCAGTGTATTCACTACTCCGGTTGTATTAACGTCGATTCAGAAACACCACCAAAACGATTAATCATTATAGTTTTACCGGAAAGCAATTACACTGCCCTTATATAGTCATGATTTGAATCTCTCCCGATTTCCTGGCATTCAAACGAGGTTCGCAAATCTGTCAAAGAATATTTTGTAGGAAATAATAATAGACTTCAGAGATAATTATTTTCATTGTATTAGTGGCTAAAGGCCATGCAAAAAATGACTTAGTAGTAGCGCAGTAATGTAGCTGCATATAATTATTGATGATTAAGTGATATTTTTATTATTTTGTTTTATATTAACATAAATATTAAACTATAGATTGATTATATTGTCTGTAAAAACAAATGATTCGTCTGCAGAAAGACGGTGTTTTCTTTGTAATCAGCTCACAATTTTAACTTGAACTATGAAATATAGAGCAAAATATTGAAATGATTATCCAAGTGCATTCCTTGCAATGACTACGGTAATTATTTCTTTCGTAAGTCATACAGTAATAATACAGTTAAAGACTACTCAAAAGAATCATCAAAATAAAGCGCACAGACACGAAATATGATATATTACATAGTAATACGTTATTAAAGCGGTCTTAATACAATTTTAACGCCTGTTATCAATTTACAATTCAAATTAGAAAACACGCAACCGGCTTAATGTTCTTTTCTATGTACAAAAACTTTTCCAGATCATTTATCAAAATTATGAGCGGTTTGCTTGGTCTTATTGGATTTAATTTATACTTGTAGGAACTTCATAGCGGTACTTTTTTAATGCATGTTAAAATGGACTACTGCATTATGATTTAAGAATGTTATCGTGTCTGTTGTTAGTAGAAATAACTGATTCTACAATCAGTCCACTTATAATTCAAAGATAGATAAAAAATTATATGTGTGATGACTTTTTCTAGTTATTGATTGTTCGATATGCATCTGGTATAAAAGAACATAATTACTGCACATGAGTAGATAAGTGAATTCAATTTGGACATAATAGCGAACTACAAAGCTATAAAAATTAACAAAATCTTTTTTTTAGTTATAATTTGTGATACACAATTTATATCGAATTGTAGGTGGTCTTAACCCGATATTTAATTGCAGTGTTCAACAGAGTAATAAAAGATACAACTAATTATTTTTCAATTCCCGATGACGTATAAAACAGATAATATTACCTGCAATACATTCAGGTTTAAATTGCAATTCATTACCTTATAACGTTAAGCGGCTTATTGAGATAGTAAATCATATTATGACCGATATAAATTAGCTACAATTAAGAATTCTTTACAACCCTACATTTACGACAAATGCTTAATTTTCAATGGACACGGAAATTATCTGTAATCTGTAAACTACATTATCTGTGGTACCTTTGTCATCATATCATATTTTTTATCCTAATTTCAGTTCAATTAGATGCTGTCTATGTTTTCTTGTCGTGCATGCATTCAACATTTTAAAAAGGAAAAGAAATTTAGAAAATAACTAGAATACTAGGTACTGTCGCCTCTACGACAGGCCAACGCTCATTTAACTAAGGTGAATACTAATCGTAATGATTATTTTATATTGGCGTTAAAATAAATTTAAAATGAATAGCTCCCAGTAGGAAACAAAGGTTAAGTGTTAAATCGTCTCGAATTGACGTTAAGCTAATAAGTAACATTGAAAGCCGCACAAGTAGGTAAAGCGCATCACGAATGGACGATCATTTGTAACGTAGGGTTGCTATGTTAAAATATGATATGATAAAACTGATTAATGAAATATTATTTTTGGGCAAATCTTACCAAAAATCGAAATATCAACATAAGTTTTAACTTATAAATAAAATATTTTCTACTCTATCGTGCTGTCTTTGCACTAGTATATAGGACTAATTTATTATATTTTTTTTACAAAATTGACAAATTGTATGTATGTATTTCCTATTTTTCCTAGTTATAACTAGATGTAATTAAACGTCATTATTACAACTAGGTCTAATTAGGGAAAAAGGAAATCACAGCATTGCAATTATGCATATAATTTGCTAATTTAAAAAATTTATAATAATTAGACTATCGGGAAATGGGTTTCAATTTTAGCGTATAATATTTGGAGTAGATATAGTAGTCTTGTGTTAAAGTAATCTATGTAAAATGCTATCTGAATTTGATGGAATCTTAAATAAAAAAAATAAATTCAAATATTTAAGAGTTGACCCTACGCGATCACATAAATCGTTGATACTTCATAGCAGCCAATTCAACAATCGAATGTAGGTAAAGTACTCACGGTTCACGCCAGAGGATGTTATCTCGTGATCTGAAAGACATAAACACAGTTTAACAATTGCATATTAGACACAAGTAATTTGCGATGGCAACGATTCATTTCGTTTAGGTTCTTGCTGTATGAAATACGATGTACACAACAGCAATTCCAAACGCATTTGTAAATAATATTATCGTGCTGCGAAAAAGATCTATTTTACAAATTTTTATATAAAAGGCCTGTTTCGTAAATGAAAAATAACACGAAAAACCCTTAGTATCTGTAAACGAAGTTAAGTATTATGTGTACCAATAAATAAAATTGGAAGATGCGTTTGTGATGAAATATCTGTTTTTTAGTAATTGCTTATGATTGTATGTGCCCATAGAATTTTTTCGTATGTTTGTTAATGTGTCTGTGTGTTTGTTCCGGCGAAACTCTGGAACCACTGAATTTGACGGGAGTTTTACTGACATATCCGATTTAAAAAGCTAAGGCTATTTTTTATTCTGATATTCCATCAGGAATATGAAGATTAAACAAAAACCTCATTTACGCTGACAAAACCGGGGGACACAAAGTCGAACATGTATTAAATTATCTGCTGAATAACACAGCAAACCAACAACCCATACCCCCAAGCATAAATAACAAACCTAATCTAAATACCCAAGTAGCTAGATACCAATTCATTGCAAGTTTGTAAAAGTTATACTTTATTTAACAGATCGCGTTCGCAAACTACAATTATTCGCTGCCTGACGCGTTTCCGATATTATAAGGCAGAAAGCTGGAGACCATTTAAATGATACGACATTAGTATTTACTTGCTCTGCGTGCGGCCTGTCCACACATTCAATGTTTACAAATGAAATGAAAATGAAAAAATGTTACTTTTGTATAACATAGTATCAAAATTTGATTTGCGTATGTCAACATAATTGCTAAGATGTGCATTATTATTGAGAAAAATTAATTTGTTAGGCAGGCATAACTTTATATATCCAATATTTATCCAGTCTTGTTTAAGCATTCATAGAACAAGACTCGTGGTTTTATGATTATTTGTACAATAAATAAGCAATGTCACAGGTATTATTATGATGCTAAGAGTATATTTCAATCTACTATAATCGATGGAAAAAATACTTAGTTCATTAAATATTTTCATTTCGATAAAATGTTTGTGAAGTAATATTTTTATGAACTCACATATTTTCGCACCATTATCACGTAAGATTGCAATAAAATGAATGGTTTTTAGAAGCACCTTGAAAGTATTTTGTTAAATTATCTTAAGTGGAATTAATGTGTAAGTAATATCTTTACAAAAAATCGACTTTGAAAAAACTATGAATATGAGTGCAAGTATAAATAAATTTTGTTTCTAACGTATGTACACAAACGTAATAATACAAAGGAATTTCTACACGCTGGCAACATTGTGTTAACGTCATAAACAATATGCTCTACACGAAGGCGGACAATTAATTATCTGTGAAAATAAGATGACAGATAAATATAATTATTATTTACCTATGTATAACCAGAGATTAAGTAACATATTTTTATGAACATTACGCACATGTACCTGCACAGTTTGACCCAAGCCATTAAATATTAAAAAAAAAAATGCACAGTTTGATATATAAAATGGTAGAAAATATTACATTTGTGCATAAAATATACTATAGCGTTATAATTGGAAGATTCCAGCGAAATTCAATGCTTAATCTCGGAATCTTTCAGGTCACGAAAGATAGATCTACTCGACCATACAAAAAAAAACAATAAAAAATCATACAAAAGTTAACTCAAATATTCACAGACATCCATTTATCAAACATTAAAACCAGTGTAATTGCATATTCAGCAAAACAACCGGACATTACATTTTCAACTTTGACTGATGCATCCGGTATCTTTACTAATTAATAATTACTGCAGTGAAAGTACATGTTTATGGTCGTATTAAGTGAATGCGAAGCGTTTATTTTGTGTGCGTTTAATTATAGTTAATATCCTGAATATTCGTAGGTAATGATGTGCAGTACTATGGACCCCTCGTTAATTAGTAGTTGAAATCCAATCAAAGGAGAAATTCCTCCTTGTATGGATTTCTTTATGGGAAATGATGAATGATTTATAATCGACCTGCACATAAAATAGTGTTTCGGAAATGTTTTCTTAAATAAAATTTTATTTACCTTCCATAAAACATAGTTGTTCTGTACACAAGCATGTAGCTATTAAGCATAACGCATCTACAACGAAAACCTACTACCTCCAAAATACTAATAATCATATTAGCTTTTCGAATCATTCAAATAAGAATCACAATAGAACTCAAGGATATTTTTTGTTTAATTTTGAACACATTTTTTATTAATATTTAACCTAAATGAATCGTATTTCGTATTTTAATCAAAAACCACATAACATGGGTAAATTTAACTTTAACGTGACTAAATCATCACACTCGATTTGCGCAGGCCAATTTTATGCCGTTTTTTCTGCATAAGTTTAATGTTCTTAATCATTTCCTGGATGATTTAATTACATTGTTTCCGCGTCTATAGTTTTCAATAGTGTTGTAAGAAATATAGATACATACAGATAGAACTAAGTACGTATGTATCGTTCTAAAAACCGCAAAATGAAATTGAAAGTCTTATAATCAACGTGAGATTCAAAGGTCAAATAATATCATGAATAAATTTTAAATGCATTAAAAATTCTTGAATTTAATAAATGTATCTTATCACATCTCATACGAGTGCTTAATGAATTTACTAATTGGCAATTTCGTAAAATCGAATGTACTAAATAAATTATGTTGACTTTCTCTACAATATACTAATTAAGTGCTAATAAACGTTATATGTTATTTCTCCTACCAAGGTTATATCAGAAAAAAATAGAAAATAATAATAATCAAAAATGAAGAGTAAAATTAAATTATAATTTACACTATGACAAAGATTTTCTCCGACCAACGGATCCGACTATCTTTGGACTATAGGCCAATCATGGCCTACAATCAATCCTGTTCGTTTACATAAAGGAAATAATCCAGATTATAATTTCCAGTTTAATCTCTACATCCTACAAATTACCCATTCATAAGATCTGACTAATAAATGGAACTAATTAATAAAATATAGTTGCATTAAACACGCAAGGGAAACGCTTCCTATAAAATGATTTATAGGTTATCTTTACACCTTATAAATGTTCCCTTAGGGATTTGTAAATAAACACAGCACTCATAGGCAATTTTTAGTATAAAAATCTATACATGTATGTGGTATTAGCAAAAATAGTGTTATGTAGATAAAATACGAGATGTATAGATGACATAAGACATCTTTTCCGTATTATTTTCTTTAAAATCACAGGATTCCCTGAAAAGTTAGAATTTTTTTCTTAAATTATAATAAAGAACCAACCAAGGATCAATTGAGCTCAAAAGTAAAACTCCAAGGGAGTCTAAAGCTAGATATTTATTCTATGTGATTTATATATTAAATCTGCCTTTTGTTTTTATATGTTTGTCTTTTGTTGAAAACACCCATCAGCTTATCGAACATCGCTTCTTCTGGATTTAATTTTTTTGTGTTAAATGATAAGTTTTGAAAAAATATAATTTCAATATTAGAAACATACAAATGTCACGAAAGATTGATTAAATGTTAAAATATATGTAAGTGAACCTTATCATAGATTTAATCCATAAATTGGATTATATGATAATGACTATTATTATAAAATTTATTACTACAATATGTTATCAAGTATATTGTGAAAATATTTATGTTTAACATAAAATAAACCGTGCTTCTAATAAAGCGCAACAATCTTATGAACGGTTCATTACAAGAGATAATGCAATAGCCATAGCGAGTAGGTAATAGTTATAATAAATTATGCAAAAGAAAATCTTCTAAATTGCTATTAAATTTAAATATTGTTATCGAAATATATATTAATAGGAATAAAGTGAATAATCAATTACCCAAGCCTGCTTCTTGTTGAAAAAGCTTTAGGTAATTTTTCGTTTACTTGTAGGAATATGTTTATAACACAGGTCAGTGAAAACTATGGAATTAAAAAATTAATAAACGATGACATTTAATAAAGACACTCCTACATATTAATGCATATAAGAAAAAACTAACATAATTATAACGTTGTATAATTGTTTTATTATCTTTTATTATAAATAATTGTAAATTAAATGATTTTTATAGATATTCATAGTCGTAACTTGACCATTAACAAAGTATTGATGAATTGTGGATCCGGTGTTTGAAATAATCCTTGCTATTAATTCTTGGAAAAAATGTAGGTAAATAATGATTTTCCCCTTAGACTGCGTTTACCGAAGTATTTCTATGGATCTCGACGGAAAATTCTAATAAATTACTATGCATTTATAGGTCGCTATATAAAGTATTATAGACAATACTTATTTTTCTTTCCTTGTGATTAATTGTGTTTTTTAATTACATTTCCAAAAACGAGGATGTTTCTAAATTCGATCATAGTATCATAATATTTGGTCAAAATAATTGTCTAACAAAAATTAAGAAAGCAATAGAAAGTTAGGATTATATAGGATACTAGATAAACAGAAGCATTGTGTTTTTTGTCACATTATAATGCTTCTATTATTATTTTGTAGCTATATGCTAAAAACATCGAGCATAATAAAAGAGATCACGCACACGCGTTCATTTATAAAAATGTTTATTCATTGATTACGATTACACATTCGAATGCACATAATAATTTCAATAATAAATTGCGATTTATAGTTTTTACCAACCGGAAAATTCCTTTTTACTATCCGTTTGGATCACGTGGAAAATCAAAGCATGTAAGCGCATATAAAATTATGTCAAATAGAATTGCTAACCTAATATATTTTCTTAAAATATTCAGTATTCATCAGGCCAAAATCCATCACGCTGACCAAGAGTGGGTTGCAGATATCACACGCCTTCGAACATTAAATTCTCGGACACGTAGGATTCCCCACCATACTTTTATTCATCATTTGTTTCGGGAACTTCTGATGTAGATAATGTGAAGATAGATTAATAAATCTTTTTGTTTCTAGCACGCTCGTCTTGTCTCGCACTCCCGACTTTTGTCCACTTTGTTTTGTCTTTTGTCGAAGTCCAAGGGAACATAATACTATACTTTGTAATATATGTTTTAATACTATACTATTATACTATTACAAAGCCACATGAAAAGAATTACTCTACAAAGTATTTGAGAATAATTAACGGTATTTACTTAGTGTTATTTTTAAAATCAATTTAACGTACTTGACTATAGACTTGGTCTATTTGTCTGATTGTTTATACACATACAAACAGCACGAGTCATGTTTGTTGAGAGCTCTTCTATTTGTTTGAGTTTTTTAATGGTACTAAGCGGGTTAAGTATCACTCGATGAAATTGGCAATGAAATATAGTAAATATTATATATAGTATTAGCATTAGTGGTGGAAAAATTAGGAATATAATACAATACAAATACTCTTAATTGTACACATACGTACATAGGAACAAATTAGTATAGAACTTTTGCTAGGTATGTATAATGAGCGGGTTTATCGCTCGTGAGCGATTTCTTCCAAGCAATCCAAAGAAATACACTTTGTTTAATCTACGTCTACGGGTTGTGTCATAATAAAATTTCCTCTTCCTTTGAGATAACCTCAACTATATAATATAGTAACTTAAAAAAAGACAACCCTTTTTCTGGAATTTCCCAGTAATAATTAGGGAAGGGAGACTGAAATATTTGCAAATTTGCAAGTACAAATTTAAGAAAATACCAGAAAATGTTCAATCTCATTCCCAATATTATATTTAAATGATTGCGTAGGGCATTTTTTTTTAAATTAAATATTGTCGAAATATACTTACAGCATCATTTATTTTAATGATTAAGCAATTTCGTTAGATCTGAGTATTAGTTTATAAGAGATTAAAAAAGATATCACAATATGTTATCGCACTAATATTATAAATGAGAAAGTTTGTTTGTTTTGATGTTTGTCCGTCAATCACGCTGAAACTATTGAACGGATTTTGATTAAATTTATTATACAGACAGGGTGTGAGCTGCGTGGGTGATAGAGTACTTTGTATCCCGATTAAATGATCCCTTGGGATATAATATGAATCTTGATATCCGGGCGGAGCCGGGACGAGCGTCTAGTTTGCTATAATACCAACAAGAAAAAAAAAAGCGATAGTATTTTTATAGTCTTATATTCATACTTCTGCAATTCTAATACCGGCGTAATAACGATGCAACTTGAAAAGTTTAAGGGCTGCTATAATATCTCATACGCTATAAAATATCCCTGGGAATAGAATGCGCTTTGTGTTAATTAAATTTCCTCTTATTTTATAGAGTTTAGTTATGATAAATAACAAATAATATAAAATCTAGTATGTGCTAAGGTTTTCCTTTAAAATTAAAAAAAAAACAATAAATTAGAGATACTAGTCAAAGTAAGTGATTAAAATGAAAGAGCATAAACACTGCATTTCTGAAACACAACGTTTTAGAAGATTCCATCGGATAATATCGATTAATAAAATTATACACGTTTATATTCATCAGTAAATGTTATCGTTATTTTATGCATTCAATACAAGTATTGGTCTCTTTGTAACACACAACTGTGAGAAAAGTTACATTATTAACTCACTACATAGCATTCACGTGTAGGAATTTAGTTGTACTGTATCCAATACAATGCAATCTATTCGCAAAAAGTCGTAATAAGTATTCGGTGGAGGATTGACTACCGCACTGCTAAGTTCAAACGTAGCTGGCCAGTTACAGGGTTGTCAGGAGCGGGAAATTCGGGAAAATTCTAGAATTTTACATTCTGCCCTTCGTTTAAATGAAATCTTTTTGTCGGAATATACGACTACTATATCTGATAATGTTCTAATAGAAAATTTTCTTATAATAATTATTGTACATTAATAATCCTTAAATTATTTTTAGGGAATTTTTATTTCATTTGTAAATGCGCATTAACAATAATATGTAACTTTATTTCATCTTCATTAATTTATCTGACTTTTAAAGATTGCAGTCTTTAGGCGTTTCTAAACAAGAGTTTAAAAGTCAAAGAAACTCCCAATCGATGGCTACCCTATTGCACGTGATACTTCAAAAATAACCTAACAAATTTAATGATTTTGTTCATGCAAAATCCATTGTCGGCTTCAATAACTGGAATACGTTTATAAAACAATACATGCAAAATTATGTGTAATATTTAATGCGTACACACCGCCGCTATTGACGTCACATTTTCATATTAAATTTGAGGTAACGGCACAAATATATAAATAAAATTTAACACTATTTACATAGCGGATGGCGTTAAGAATTTGCATACATTACTACCACTAGATGCCCAAGTGTATTGATGTGTAAAATGGGTTCATTTACCCCGCACGGATGCAGAATAGAGTTATTATTTACACGACACACATACGCAATTACGTGTTTGTGACAATTAGTGAGCCTGTGTAATTATTTTCGTTGTACGCTGAGAAAGTGAACGACCACCCTATTGATTCCAATAAGCCACTTTTACGACTTCAGACGTATTTGACTTCTATGGTAGTTCTTTATAGTCATGTATTCATAGTGTAAAGAAACAAGTAGGATGTCATGGACGTGCTTAGTGAATGAATATGAATTAGAATCGGTAGCCAATGGATTGTGAATCAGTTCTCACATTTTCACTTGCCCTGTGCTTGCGTGCTGTGCTTTAAGCCCTTGCGCAGGCGTTTTAATTCAATTGTTGTAATTTACTATAATATACATTGTACATTGTACATACTGCAGACACTATAAAGATGATTAGACTATGTAATTAAATGTGTTATAAATAAATAAAGGCTGTTTTAAAATTAATAAATTTATCCATTGTCAACAATTTAGAAGTTACAGGCATTTTCTCACGCTAAATAAGTATGTTTTACATTAGTTGTACTTATGTGATTGAAATAATGACACAATTTTTAAGATTATTTAACACAAACACGTTCTCCCAAAATGCTAAATAACAATTCATATAAACTTTAATCTATATAAATAAAAACATGAATTCATCGTTGAAATCGAAACATCGTCGAAAGTGAATCAACCATTTATTATTCAACTATGTATTTTTTCATCCCGATGCGGAAATTAATGCATAAAGGCTTTTTTATGAGAAAATTTTAATTGTTTTACAATGTTTAAAAAACGTACACTTTCCAAGTTGTAAATGCAATAGAATTATCACACTTGTTTTCTCTGATAATGCATTAAAGGAATTTTTAAATTAACAAAGACAACAAAACTAAAACGTGTTCATTGCAAAATATATTCTTCCAAAAATAGCATATTGCTTTATAAGCATATACTGTAACTAAAGCAATAGTCAATATCAATCAGCCAAAGCTAAGACGCACCGTTATCATTACAAATTGCTCGATTGGTTACGAACTTACGACGTGTTTATTGTAGATGTGAGCCTTCCGTGTTGATTTTACTGTACCTAACCGTAACTTAAATAACTATTTTAAATAACGTTCATATGGCGTTGCGGTTATTTCGTGCTTGAATATCTATATCTATTGTTCAATTAAATTTAAGGGAAAAATAAGAGTAGATATAAGTATTGGCTCATTTATAAAATATTCTTTTTTTATTTATTCATGCTAAGAACCTTGGAATTGGTCAAAGAAATTGCCAGACTACGAATTATATTTCTCGGATATATTTTCTCTCGTTACAATTACGTCATTATAATAAAGGATCATAATAATAAAAACTTTCTTATTGAAAGTTATCAAAGCATTAAATGAGAATAAATTTCATTTCGTTATTGAGTTAATAATTTCGTGCTTAACATTACCGTTCACTTTCATTACATAATTGAGTAATTGTTCCCAAAATAAATGAAATGTCCGCTATTTTGACATTTATATTTTAAACATTCGAAACATTTGGAGAAACGAAATCATAATGAACCTTTATCAAAAGACTGCTAATTTGTAAATAAATGCTTCAAATGCTTTAAGGTTGCAATTTTGATAGCATTAAATAAAAAAAAGAATTCATAACATATGTCGGTTCTGTATCACCAAGTATTTTTGAATTTATTCAATTTAAAATGGTCCACACTAACCTAAACTCCAATATTATAAATCACCTAACATTCATTCACCTACACTAATCATAGACACACATGAATGCAATTATTAAGTGCCTACGTCTTCAGGTTTTTCGTGTGAAAGAAATAACTCCAAACAAGTAAGTCTATACAGCATAATAATGGGCCATAAGACCTTCCTCCACAAGAATCCCAAGGGAAACAGGAGACGGTCCCGACAGTTAATCCTTATTAACTATAAAAGCATAGACTAGGGAATTTTAATGAGCGATTAGATTACATAACGGACGTACTTAACTGCTGTTTAATAACTTCAATCGATTCTTACTTTCAGTATGAGCTCTCGAGATTCTTCATTATTTTTCATGTCGTTATTGAAATATGCATTTAAATATACTGATGTGATTGTTATGGGTGATCATTTGAGTTACATTTTGCACTTAAATTTTTTAAATTAAATTTAAATTGCGATTAGACTAATGTTGTGAGTTTTGAGTTTTCTTCTAAATATTTTTAAGTTTAGTCTTAAATTAAGTCCTATTTTTTTACTTACGGCTACAAACATATTTTTAAGTAAGACAAATGAAAGGAATACCTTTTTGAATATTTATTTCACAGTCGCAAGATGTTTGAAACACCTCGTTTACTTCAATGCTAACGGATGAAGATACAATCGAAATAAATTGTCAATAAGAAGACAATTGCAACAATGAGAACCTGGAGGTGTATAGATTCCGCCTCACGCGAATTAATGGCAGGAAAGAGATTGTTAGGAACTCCACGTAGGGTTTTGTATTTTATAATTTACTAGCTTTTGCCCGCGGCTTCGCACACGTTAAATTCGGAGTAGAGTAACAAATGTTATTATACATATGAACCTTCCTCTTGAATCATTCTAGCTATTAAACAAACCCTATCAAAATCCGTTGTGTAGTTTTGAAGATGTATGCATACATACATTATAGGGACAGGCGCGGGAATCCACTTTTGCTTTATAGGTTCAATGTATTGATTTTGAGTTTTATATTTGTTTATGTATGCTAAAAGGTTGTATCGACTCTTATTGTAATCGAAAGTTGTCCCACTAATATAATATTTGATATAATATGTAGAATTCTACATATAAGTTATTAAAAAAAGAATAATCAATAAAACGAAACAGGGTTTCAGTTCACAAATACCTAAATATATTTAATTAGAGAAAAAAAAAAACATTTATTTATAAATAAAAAATACAAAAATATTAAAAAAATAATTAAAATGAAAGTGCAAAATTAATTATGCTCATTTAGAAGGAAAGGAAACCTACCTGTCTAGTTAATTACTAGTTTAAGGTGTCTACTTAGTAAGGAGTATATAAAATTTTCTATAGGTCTAGATATTTGCAGTAAAACTGTAACCTATGCTAATACGGTTAAAGCGCTTTCGTTAATTTTAGCTTGAAGGTGTGGAGTGTGAAGGGTATTGTAAATTGTCTTTATTACTTCGAGCTATTAACCTACATTGTATGCAGTTTCTTTATTTATTCATGTTAAGTTTTAAATGAAATAAATTCATATATCTACATAATATACTTGTAATGAAACATTTAATGACAGAATATTTACATTGGTATAGGCATGTGATCGTAATAAAACATATGAAAATGAATCGCTATGAATAACAATTTTTCTTTGTAAAGATTATTTTAATGACGTACGTACATACGTAATGAGCAATAAATTTTTTTATTACGGTTTGACCATAAAACGGTGACGGAAAACATCGTGAGGAAACCGGCATGTCCAAGAATCAAAAGTTCGACGACAAGTGACATCTGCCAACTCGCATTTGGCCAGCGTGGATTATGGCCTTAACCCTCATAGGAGGCCTGTGTCCCAACAGTGGGAATATATATGGGCTGGTGATGATAAATAAAAAAAAAAATTAACAGAGAAAACCATTTAAAGAATTTTGCTAATATGCAAGAGTGTTTGCTTTTTTACATCGCAACTGACCGATCTTTATCGACGTTCCCAAAAACGAAGGTTTTTTTTTAATATGATAGGGAGTTTTTGTCATTTTGTCCCATTTTATAGTATGGCCACTCCGTACCTCTTCCCCAGAAACGTCAGTGAATTTACTTGTAGAAAAGATGATCTTAATTTTTGATTCTGGAGTTAAATATTAAAAAACATATAATAAATAATAAGTAGTTTTCATACACGCAAAGTTCTGATATGGACAAAACTAAATCATGAATTACGTAATATCAGTTGCTAATCATTTAGTTATGGTGCAAGTGGAACCCACAGCCAATTTCTCTATTAGCACTCAGTTCAACAAACTTAAATATTTCGCTAAGAAAATAAACTTCACGCCTCGGATAACAGTAATTACTTTTTAACTGTAAATTCTGAATAATTAAGCATTCAAATTTAATTTTATAAATGCCCTCAGATTTGGGTACTTACGCATTCAATCTTTATGAAACCTTGCATGAAATTTTGATCTGTTAATTAGTACACCTATTTGTAGGGGCTAGATAATACTTATACAATAAATGTTTTTTCAGACTTCTAATATAACGTATTATTCGTATTATTACTATCGTTGAATCAATTTGTAGCAATCCCACGCTCAGTTTACTATAATATTACTTTATATACTGCATAGCTTTGATACGGTGAACGTATGTAATCTTAATATATAAAGTTTCAGTCATGATGTATGTTCCCGATGAAGTCTTCACCAACTCGATTTAATGCAATTTGGTATTTTATGAGTAATTTGGTCCAATTTAAGGTATAGGATAGTTTTTATTTCAATTAATTATTCCAATTTTACTATATTTTTTCAATTACTCAGCCACAGCAACGCCTGGCCGGGTATGCTAGTATTGTATATATGTTTATTTGAAATATTATAAAATTCATGACGTCACATAAAACGCAAAATATTTGACACTTACTACGACTCAGATTATGGTATTCATATTTCTGAAGTTTAACATTATAGAGTTTCTGATTATTTTGTTGGAGTGCCCTATGATTCCTATATTTCCAAGAGTTTTAAAGATTCTCCTAATAAAAAAACTAAAAATAAAGTAAATATTTTTAATACGTGTGCATGTATTTTGCATTCTTTTTACTGTATTTACATTCATTTGTTAAATAACACAATATTTAACTATTTACCGATAATAATCATGCAAAAATAACCATGAAACTGATAACATTTCTTGGTAAAAATATTAAAAGATTAATGTTGTTTGTAAATACAGTTTTATCTTTTGTATTAAAATACCTACTTCGAACATACTTCTTAATAGGTGTGATGTGACATTTTGAGGTTTAGAATAAATTAACTATTAATAATTAGAATAATATTATAAATAGTCTAAAAGAACAAATAATAGTCTAGAAAAGAATAGTCTCTTATAAAAGTATCTTATATATACAATAAAAGTTTTTGATCTCAGATAGTTCGACCCAGACACCTGAATAGAAAAATTCGGTCGTCTCGTATACCATCCGAATACTAATTTCTTTGTACCTTCTTATAACAACTATTAAGATAGAAATGTAGATGAAATTACTAGAACTGTATAAAGTCTTAACTATTTACTTTGGCTTGCCGACGGTGGTTTGAATGATGGAAATCTCCTGTATATTAAACTAAGGACATGAAATAACTATTGATGTGTGCTTATTAATTTATAAGCTACTTCTTTACTGAAAAGCATTTGAAGTAATGAAGTTTGAATAAATGGTATCATTATTTGTATTTATATAGGTCCGACGGTAGCAATAACAGAAAACACAGAACAAAATTTAAAAAGTGGAAGAAAATATCATGTGAATGTGAATCATAAGTTCACTGTAAAATCGTTCAAAACGGTACAAGAAAAACATTTACATTGTTTTCTAAACAAAATATGCTTCATCCTACAATCGATTGAAAGAAGTAATTTTCATTCTATCGACCTCTTATTCTATCGTAATTTTCAGCCTAGAATGAAATGAAATTAACAAATATCTTTATGAATAGACCTGTTATAAACAAATCGCGAACACACCATGTTAATTTAACACCTTCAAGCTTTATTAACGTCGACACGGAGCAGTTCGGAAATACTGTATATCTATGTTATTACCATTTTTAATGAAACAATAACCATAAAAGCAAACAACAAGATCTGTGTATGCTAATATAAGATAAAATGAATGTTTCCTCGCTAACAATAAAATTGTTCCGCCCTGTCTTCGCTCCTCTACGCGTCGTTAATTATAAATCTGTGTTTTTGTTAATTCATCCACTGCATGGTCCAAATGTAAGCGAATTGTGTTTATATTTTGACTCTTCATTACACTTCGAACATTCTCGAACACTTTTAAAGTTAAACTGGATTAAAATATGACGTGTGTGAGTTCATTCATCTTACATACAAAGTACATATAACGTGAAAGTAGTAAAACAATAAAGGTAGCTAATTGTTTTAATTTGTGATAATTTTGTACAAAAAGTATATTGAGAACTTTTTCTTCACTTTGCTTGAAATCTCTTTGTTGCTATTTGTACCAATTGTGTAAATACATACATATCTGTACAACAGTTTTTTAATTGTAATTTAACATGACAATAAAAACAAAGAAAAAAATTGCATAAACTGTTGGATTTAAAACCGACACTATGTCTAATACAATCAATACAAGTGGTAGGTAACCATTTACCATCAAGCAACTAACATAATAATTTCTCAACATAATAAGCTTCGATTACGCTCCGTTGACCCAATACGGACGAGTGAAGACAGAGTATCGCTCTCTGCAATTAGACAATAATAATTACTCGGTCATTAGATGCAAAGCCTTCCTTGAAACATGTATGTTTGCAATGACATAAATTGCTTTCCCTGAATTGCTTTAAAAGATCCAACAACAATGATGTAGAACATTTATAAAGTAATCAGTACATGTTCGGATTAAACTATAAACAATGCAAGCACCTTACAGTAGTAATCCTTTTATTTTTACTACTTATTCGTATACAGGTTGCTCTAAAATTTTCTGTGACAATTGTGTAGAAAACTTTGAACATATTATTTTGGTCTGGTTTCGTTTAATAATATATAACATAACGTATAACTATGCATAACATTTGATTAGGATTAGTGACAGAAGAAAGCAGTTCATTTTCAATAATTTTATGGCGTTAATAAATATCCAGGAAAATTATAATCATATGATGAAATATCAATCTTCAGTGTTAATTTAGAGACCTGACTATGTATGCTGCATTTAATATCATTCGTATTTCATGAACATACTGTATACAAATGCGTAACAGAGCCAATTAGTTATGTACTAATGCATTGCGTACATAAATATAAAGACGTTAATCTACTGGGTTGAAAAACTTGATGACGGAGACTTGAGTGGAGTTAATAGCTCGACACTGGGTTTAGCAAAAACATGCGCAGCCTGAAATCTCGTCTTCGCGTATAATTTCTTTTTTTACTTCACGATCTCAATGATCTTTTACACCGAGTATTGAGTTTTCTAATTTACGCTTTTGATATTTTTTTTAATAACTATCACAGTTGTATGATTCAGTGTAGTTGGAATAGACAATTTGTTTTGCTTTATTATATTATTTATAACTGTGAAGCATGAAAACGAAAGGAATCTTTGTAGTTTGATTTGAAGTAAGAATGGTTTATCAAATTGAGATCAGTTATTTGACTTTGTATGAACGTAAATTTCGATCGATGTTCAGTAGACATTTTAACACTAGGTTTACCTAAAACTTTTAAATGTCCTACTCTTATTGTTTTTTTATGCTCATATATCATTACAGGACCTCTGCGAATGCAAATCGAAAGGAAAAGGATTACAGGTCTTCGAACTTCGCAACGAACAAAATACAATAATACATATAACACAGTGTCCGATTCTCACATTTAAAATGTTTCATATCACAATATATTTGTATACATCCTTGCTTCATTACCATGTTTTATTAATTCTCCTTCTCTTATGACAACTCAACTAGCACGACAAACGGGCCATTCACGAAAAACGCTACAATTTGGACCAAACATAACAAGGCCGACACAGTTAGGCGCTTAATAAAACGCATCACGCGCGCGTTACGGATATTTTAATTTTAAGTTCACACGGGCTGCGTGGTTTATTTCAGACATAGCATTAATATTAATAGGCTATATCGCGAATACGGTTTGTACAAGCTTGCGTAGCGTCATGCAGTGACATACTTGTGAATGAATGGTGTGGCCGTGACCTTATTCCGTGCGTATTGCCAATGCTATACTGTGCAATTCATCTAAGAATGGGAACGTCAATGACCCTTTTGTGTCAAATAACATTTTAAAAAACGATTTACTTACAAATACCTTTTTGCATATTAAGATATAACATCAAATTTAAATGAAATGTTTAATGGCTTGTACGTAATTATTCATTGGTTTGAATTTAGAGCACAATTTACAGTCACAATATTATGGCGATCCTATTCTTAGTTGAATCGCATAACGAGCAGTTTTCGCGCTGCGCGGTGTCAGATCATGGTTTATGATTATGATTAGTCATTGCGTATGCTTGAAGGGTCTGCGCATGATGTTTCGTGGGCTTCTATTTGTTATGAGCGACCTTACTCAGTGCAGTTGTAATACCGCGTTATCAGCTATTATTATAGACATAATGATTGTGATTAGTTGCGCTTAAGTTTAACTGCGCACTATATTACGTAAGCTTCTGTTTGTTCTAAAATAGGAAAGCGCCTCTGTTTATTTAATAATAACGTTTCATTCATATTAGTTTATTAAGATTGTTGCTTTTTACTTTTAATTAAATAATACCAATGTATCACTGATGTCTAATTGTGGGTAGTAAAATGAACATTATTACAAAACTAATTTGACATACATACGTTGCTATATCGTTTAGGACCTGTAATTAAATATTATACCAAATTATCAATACGTTATTTATACCAGAGATAAAATAAGTGAGTTTGTAGGGGATAATTTCTGGAGTCACTGAACCGATTTTAATTCGTTTACCAATAGAATGACACGTTGGGACAATGACATTTAATTTTTATTCCGCGTCATTCCAGGACAAGCTAGTATTAAATTAAATGAGTAATTTGTTAAAGATGCAATATATTTCGTGTGAAATATTTGTCAAAACGAGCACGGCAATTGAGTTACAGTTGTAGAAAGTACTTATTGCATGCCCGTATTATGTGTCAATTACTTTTATGCACGCTACACATTTTGTGACGTGTATTTCCTTGCTATTATTTCGTATTTATTATCAACAGGAAGCACCTACTTACGTGATGACGTGTCCAGTACGTTAATTGGATGCATTAGATTGGTTTTTATTAGCTTACTAGTATGGTAATGAAATGCATGCAAATTTTGATTATATCGTCATCGTTAGGCTATTTTAACACTCTAATAGTTTCATATGTATATTTGTATACAACCGACTCCTTAGAATCGGTTTTGTCCCACATTTAACGGACATGTTTCGTTCAAACTCTGTACACTTATCAAGGTTCACTGACTATAGGTAGAGGAATGCTCCATGTAAGTTTTTGAAAATATTATATACAATTTTTTATCTTTTTTTTTATCAAAATATCTAGGTTTTATACAAGATTTTTTTTCTTCATTTTTTGTTGATCTCATTAAAGTGTGTTTTATAGTTTTTTTATTATATAATTATTGTACTTTTATCGCCTCAAGCTAATCTAACAAGAGTTTTATAAAAGAAGTTGGCATTTGTTATCCGCTACCATTGTACCTACTGTTTCATTCACAGATTTTAGTCTCGTAATGCTAAAAAACAAAATAAAAAAATCTATTAAAATTATTGCATTCTTAAAGTTCTATTATACATGTTATACAATCTAAAAGAACCATTTAAAGAATTGCTGTCTTTAGGATCGATTATAAAGCAAAAAACATAGTAACTGACTACTGGCCGATCACCGCATTGCTGAGACTTTATAGACATGAATTAAGACTCATCGCTTCCCTCGGCTCTCTTGTTGTTGTTCTTGTTCTCTGTTGATCAGGAATAAAATAATACTGCATTTACGGAAAAAAATCCGTAATTTGTGAAGTTTTTGATATCACTCATTAAATCAATGTTAGATTTTATTAATTAATATATCAATAATATACATAAGGTACTGATTATGATACCACAGTATTATTGTCAATAACTTGTACAATGAATTTATGGAAATAATACATAAATAACACACTATTCGAAATCATGCGTATTATGATTATGATTTTAAAATTGCAATAGAATCTGTAAATAATCTTATATTATCACACAATTCCCAATACTTGGCTTCTATTACAGTCACCATATCCCTATAATTCCGAAGGACGATCCCACGGCATCCATAATAATGTCGCTGGTTTATCAATCGCTGGGAAAATCTATAATCATCCGTTGATAATATTATACGAGGGGACAGAACTTAATGCCGGAAGAAAAAATTATGGTTATTGCATGTAAATCTTTTGCGTGTTATCGAGATCATTTTATGTGGCAAAAACTGGGTTTAATAATAATTTTATAAAATAATAAAAAAGTAATAATATTAGACGACTTTTGGCGATATGAATCGCGACTTTCTCAAATTTACATTTAAAATCGGAACATGAATTAATTAGATATAAATGTTGTGATTTTGTTATATAACGAAATTATTATTCTTTTGGGTCATATGAAGAAAAAAACAATTACCTACAACATATAGGTATAGAATGCGACTTGTCTATTATTATTTTATAATCCATCTGTTTAAAAAAATCCGAAATCAATTTAGCGGATTTTGAAACAGCAGCAAATAACATAATATAACATACACACTTCTCGATTATTATCTGATGTTATAAACGCAACATTATAATTTTACTCATACCTTCATTTATACATTTAATAACCAATCAATTCTCCATATTATTACATTATATTTAACATATACGTCTAAAACACGGTAAAACAACGCTGTTAGATTTATATAATTCTGAATATTGAGGAAATGCCGCCATATTACTTTTTCGCGGTAAACTGCATAAAACCGATTATACTGTATATTGTATACAGAATGTTTCGGTATCGAGCTATAGTTGGAATGGCAGGTGCATGTGATCCTGTTTTACGTATTTATGTGAAGAAAAATAGACACTGTTAGTGTTCATTCACTCTGGACCGCTTTAGAATCGAGATGTGCAATTATATTACACTTGGTCTTTCTAATGATGCCACGAAAGGAATTTAGGATAAATTATTGTTGAATTAAATGTTTGTTTAATGATCTTATTGCAATAAAGCCACTCGTTGTCACTTTTTCTGCTAATAACTCGTGTCGGTTTTGTGAATTTGTAAAACAATGCACTTTAAAACGAAATATTGTGTTCATATATTTTGTTTTACGTATTGACGTTTTGTTTCACGTTTTCAGTCCCACGACAGCTATTTCATTAATAACGGCATTATGTCGGACGATTTCATTGCTTTCATTTACAAATCATTTACAAATTCATAATAGAAATCAAATTTGTTTCATTTTAAAGGGATTCAAACAGATTCATTATACTTACATATCGTCTGGTTAACACACGTTCTTATTACGCATACAACCAGAGAACAATAACTTACATGTCCATTATAAACACATGTAATTTAAATGATAATGTCTATAACAATGCCTTCTACGGATTAAAAATTTCTTCATTGCGCATAACCTCGTGATGATTCGATGCCATATACAGAAATAAGTAATAACACATGCAGCATTGTTACCTTCATTCAAATAGTGGTATACTAATATTTTTAAAGTCAATAATAATTACACTCAGTAAAGCTGTATTATGGTGTCATCGACCTTACAGTAGCGCTTGTTCGTCTTATCTCAAGATTTGTCTGCAGATTATCACGCCCGATACCCCATTATAAGTGAACAAAGACTCTCGAAAAATAATTGTTGTAATTAAACGCTTATAATAATACTAACCGTGGTGTATTGTATACAATCGGCCTTATGTACATCTGATCGAGTAATGATAGCTATGGAATTGTTTATGTAGATAGAATTATGTATATTTCTTCTTTTTTGTTAATTATTGGTGTGGAGTTGCATATTTTAATATTTATTGCCGATATCAGTTCGTCTTTTCTAATATGAGTTCTAGAAGAATCTAATTAATAAAACTATATATCAGTACAATTTTATTAAATGGTTGTATAAATAAACGTAATGAGACACACGGAGAGTATCGTTAGCGGTATCCCTACGGCATTATTTCGGCAATTTATTCTCTCTCAGCATGGGGCCATGTCTAAAGATCTTTACAATGGTTGCCAGCGAATATCTATATAGATAAAGTAACTGTAGTAGCATTAAATTGAGAGTTCTATTAAAATAATACGAGTATTAGCTACCATCTACTTTTATAACCATTTTCTAGTTAAAATCAGATTCAAATCTTTTGTATTCATGTCAACATTAACAAGTATAGTAAGATTTACACGCCAGTTATCATTAAATGTCGCCTGTACCGAGAAGAATTTGCGAGAAACTGAACAGATTTCTTTTCTTTCTTTAACTTTAGCATAGCTACAGTTCACTAACATTTGAAATATGATATTATTCATATATATACCAAAATCAATCAATCAATTCAAAATCTTTTACTGTTATATGTTCAGTAAGTGTGATCGGAGAGTATACCTTATATTTAATTTCAATTAGCAAAGGATTTCTAATGCTCACCATTTATAACATTTCGCGTTAATTTTAAAATAATATACATAAGTACCTGCATGTGTACAGAACCTACATATGTCTGCCAAAAAGTATTTTGAATTTACATCAATTTTAATTTGCCGTAATCGACAAACGAATGAAACTGTAGAAAAATGTGTCACAGCAAAGATTACTCAGAAAAACAAATAAAATTTTCTCATTATTAAAATGATCACGATGGTACATTTGTTCAATTACTTTGTCACGAGAGCATGTGTGTTTAGAAACCACGAGGAGAGAGTAATCACGTAACAGATTAATTTTTGCAAAGGTAATTAGGTAATTAGATACATACTATTCGCAATTCGAATGTAACACTTTCACCAACCTTTGTTGTACTTAATTGAGTGTCGGGATTTTTTATGCAGCCGCATCACTGTTTGCTTACCAAGTATCACACTCAAAGAAACGTAGTCTACGGAGTGAGGATTGGACCTTCGATCTTGTTGAGTTGGTTTTATATCAAATGTTAGGTCTGTCCTCATATTAAGCAGGGATAGGCTTTCACATCTACAATTTTCAGCATAGTTAGAGGTTACATTGCTTTAGTCCAAGTCAATAAACATGTGATATAATTTGTTTTATTTTTTTATCAACATTTAACGATTTTGTATTGTATTTAAAGAAAGTATTGATATCTATTTGTGTATTATTAAGAGAGTGTCATCATCATATTAACGATAATAATACAAAGAACTGCCTTAATAGGGTTCGATATAAAAAAAAAAACTAGTTTAAGTAATTACGTATCATACTATATTTTAAGATTGTAGCTTCTGATTGCGTGTAGGTACAAAAGTACCTCATGTACCTCATACATGTGAGGTCCGTTGATTCAATGTCAAAATTCACAATAATGTGATGGATTATGAATGGATTATTTTTACATTAAGGTTATTAAAGAATGATTATTATGACCATATATGCTTACTTTCCATTCATATGAATAATCAAAAACATTACCAAATAACACCTTTAGGCCTGCATTACAAATTAATACAATAATAATTTCCCAATGTTCTTTATTCACTACTATTCTTTATTCAATACTATACGCGTGTATGTGTAATGATTAATTAATTATTCGGTTATCTTGCAATATAGTACTGCTGTAATTGACAATAATTTACGTCTCTTATAAAATAGCCAGCATATTTTTCTATGTCCATCTATTACAGTTATATAAAACAATTTGTGAGAAACGCCTAAGTACATAAAATACATATAATGTGCACATTAATTTGAAAATATATAATTCAAATAGTCATGTAATCTAACTCCGTTTTGTATCACTGGACGTGATGTCCATTTCTCTTTTTTTTATAAAATAAGAGTACTCGATCATGAATCACCCACAAATGTACTTAAATCACCGCAACAAAGGGGCAATTTAAACAAATTAAACCGTTTTCGCCTTCAAGCGGCGTGTCAAAAGTCAAAACATTAGCCGAAACAGCCGAATCGCCTTCTATATTGCGTTAGCGAAAGCGTTCGAAGACAAAACTAATTTAACATCAAAGATTACAGCCCATTCATTCGTAATAGTGCCCGGAAAAAATGGGAAGTTTTTATGAATGAAGCTTGCGTGATACAGAGTCACAATAATTTGGTCGCTTTGTACTTCCACCACGCCGTATAAGAGCTACGGATATGGTTAACAAATTACTTACTTTCATTCGATTAGTCGTGATTTGCTGTACTTTTTGCGCGCCGACCTTTGGCGATGTTTAATTATTTAAACTATTCGTGATTGTTGTGTGATGTAAATACGGAAGTAATTACAAGTTCGCCAATCGCATAGAAATGCTTAACGTCAGCTGGTTTTCATTTGTCATGGTATATACTAGATTGATGTTTACATTGTTGGATATAATTTCTCTTATTTGGTTATAATTGGAATGATAGTGTATCTTGCTTCACTCTGTGATAAAAATTATGTCTTTTTTTTCATAGAAGCCTTTATAAAAATTAACAAGCACAACTAAACTTTTACTTTATGCTAGTTAATAGTACTATTATTTATAATTACTTGAATTTTTATATAATCGCTTAAGTTGCTTGATTATTAGACATGATATTAGCTTCTTAAAAAGCAATACTTTTTACATTACTTATGCTTATTTTATATCATGGATGGATTCGGATTTCTTAGATTCAATCACGTCCGCTACACTCAGTAACAACTTTCAACTCATTATTTCACTTAAAATACCTTATTGCAATGCAGTAAAAGCCTTTTTCCATCGGTGACCACGACATTGCCGTTCTGCACCAAAAAATTGCTAAAGCACTCCTAGGAATGCTAATGTAATTAGACAGCTGAAAGCCATCGAAATATCGAGCAAGTTGGTATCCAATTACAATGGATGAATTATCCATACGTACATATATCTCTTATATAATTCTTAAATATCGAATATCATTCTAGTGTTACTTTGGCATATTTTCGTCACAATAACCACTAGTTAATGTATCATTAGATATTATTACGCAATAAATTGATGTTTCTCCTTACCATGTTTTTTTAATCCAACTGGGCGTTAAACTTTAAAGTACTACTAGATACAAACTTGCTCTCTATTTTTAGCCTTATCACGAAGAAGAAAATATGTTAATCATGACACTACTTGCGCCCCGCGATTTCACCCGCTAACAAAACGAGTGGTAAAATATTTCATCTTTGATTTTTACTTATATGATTGCACCCGGATCTTCAATTATTTTCGCTCCAAACTCCATTCAAATCGGTGCTCAGTTTTAGTCGTAATAGCGTAAAAAACAAATAGACAGATATACACTATTAGAATATTGCGTGTTAAGATGTCATAAACATACTTCAGCTACAAGAAACGAGTAAAATTAAAATGAAACATACTTATGAGAAACATACTGTTTTCTAAAGCAGTCCAAAATAATACCTTTTATCTAAGTGAAAAAGCCCCCAATAATTAAACCCAATATAAGGTAAACACAAAATATCTGCAAATATAAACAATATGCACTAAGCAATAGTCTTGAAAGAACTGGATGTGGTTATAAAGAAATAAACGCAATATGTTTAGTATTATGGTAAAGCAAGTTTTACGTTTTAGCGCAAGTCCTCTATAAAAGAAAATGAAGTCTTGTACAGTATGAGAATTATATTTATCATATTCATTGATTATTAATTAATGATTACTTCAATATATCAATATGAATGAGTTTTTAATAAGTACCTATATATGTACACATAAATATGTAACCTACTATATGTATAATATATAATAAAGAAATAAAGAAACACAAATTGAATTCGCTATATAGAACTGAATTTTAAAAAGGTGTTATTGCAATAAACACAAAGAAAGAATTTAATGCAGTACGTTTGTAATTTAGAAATCTCTAGAACTATTTGGTTTATTTTTTACAAACATAAATCATACATGTTACAAATATATCTAGTTTCAAAAAAATTATAATAATATGAAACGCGTTTTCTTCTGGGAAACGCAATGGTAAAATTTCCGCCACTTCAGAAATGACCACAAAACCAAGCTAATCAAAATAAAATTAAATGCCACATAAAGTTTACTGTATGCGAAAATCCCGCGCATTTCAATTTCAATGACTTCCTGAACCATAAAATCTATTTATCACTAGCTGGCAATTTTCTCAAATAAGCTGAGGAAATAAATTTAACATTCGCAGTTTATGTCCAGTCTGTTATTACGACACTCCGTGATACGGTTCTGCACGGACTTATGATATTTTCACCGTTAGTATAGGAAGAGAAACAAATTTAAGGGAAGCAAACCAAAAACCATAACTAATAGCTTTATCATAGTATTATATGGCCTGGTTCTAAATTTGGTACTAAAGTCACGAGTGCGCCGAATTAATTTTGTAAAGAAGATTGAATTTAAGATTATTTAATAGATATGATAATTTAACGAACTTAGTTTATGTATATAAAATTGACACTTATGAGTTTTTAACAATTTAGTTATTTGATTAACATCAATTCAAGTTATGAGGGCATATCGCGAATCAACAATAATTATATTAAATTTCTCACAACAACGAAACGGGTCGTTCAAAATAGGATTAAATATTATATGTACAATTATGTAACTATGTTTTTAGGAAAGCAAAAAAGTGCATCAAATTACTTACATAAGCATTCTCAGTTTATTAATTGAACATGCATACAATTTTAAAGTTGCGACAGATTTTCTCCATTGCATCGATATTATCTAAAAATATACGTTACACTTATACAGTGTTATGTTTCATTAAAAAAATAACGGACGCCAATTACCTTAATGCTTTTCTTTGATCTCGAATTAAGTTCATGCTTTGTAATATCTTTAATCCGTGTACAAGCTGTTTTAGCCAGCAGCTAAATACGATAACGGTTACCACGTAAGTATATAAGTTTTATACCAAACATTGTTATATTACAGCGTCCATAAAACCATTCTGGTAAAATTGACAATTCATTAGAATCGATTAAATCAAAATATGAAATGTATTATTCCATATTCACGTTACCGTTTTGACGATAATCGATTAACGAATCGTTTTACGCATGTTTCCGTGAAAGTTTGCCAGCACAGGTGACGTAGAAAGTGATTATTCGGGGACGCATCCGATTTGTGTGACACATTATAGTGGATGGATCGATTTTTAATAAAGCATTTTCTCTCGTGTCGAATTTCAATGAAGTGTCGTATCGAATCGGCGCTAATAGCAACACAAATGCCTATCGATATAGGAAAACGAATTAGATAATCTCGGCCCATTTATAGGTATAGTCGGTATTGTACATAGAGCTCGCTGATGGAATATAAATTTAATTTGTGGTCGAAGATGCGAGACGTGCACGGTGGTTGCTGATCTTGGAAGTAGACTAGTTATGAATTTGTTTATGACGAACTCGTTTGCAAACAGAATTTCTATGAGCTTAAAGAATTTAACTTTGGTATGTATTACATTCATTATTTCCCTACGCGAAATGTGGAAAGGTATTTCCCTATATGATTAATCTGTTTTAATTTTATGACTAAAGTTAAAACCGTTGTTTTTATATTCGAACTAAGTTAACGTTAAAGTTAAAGTTAACTTAATAATTAAAAAAAAAGTCTTCATACCCAAATCTACAAGACACCATAAAACATTTTTCTTACTTGCTTCTTAAATATAATTAGACAATTAACCATTGTATCTATTTAAATTTAAACGTATATTACGTTTAATACACTTAAACATGACTGTATCGATTTCATAAATTATTTTCACAACTGAAAGCTACTGAGCACGAATCTGTGTTTTATTTTTATTACTATCACGGGTCAATCAGGGCGAATCCTGGATGTGCAGCTAGTGCAAAATTAATTTCATATAAAAAAATCACAGATTGAAATTTACCCATATGTAGACAAAATAGGAAAGACCTGGATACATTTTGGCATAATATGTAAAAAATTGTGACGAGAAGTGGCTTAAAAAAATCAATATATTGTAATATAATATAATAATATTTTGCGCCAAATTGATTTATTAATAAATTAATAATATTTATAACACGATTTACTTGATTCTTGCATTAGATAACTCGAATGTTAAAAAATATTTATTTTAAGGTACTAGAAATAACAAACAATAAGCGAAGAATACATATATTATAAATTAGTTATTGAACACTAACTAAAACTATACACTAATATATCCTTTAAATGGAAAAAAAGTTATTATTTAATCGTAAGTATATGATCAGAAAATCTAAAAGGCGAGATTTTGCCTTAAGGTCTGAGAAAATTTATTATAAACTCCACCGTTTATTTGCATATGCAGCATATACGTTTTTGCTTGGATTGTAGCCGTTTATCTCTAATTGCGCATATAATATCGGTTCAAGTTAGGTGAGGCCGTGTTCCGGATTACTACTACTGAATTAACTTGGCCAATAATTCTCAGACTCCTCCGATATGCTAAATAAGGCGTTTCGGACTGAGATGAAATGCAGATTCCCTGAAACACGCTCCAAGTACAGTTTCAATTTACGTGGTTTGCTTTTTAAATATATAAGATTTTGTTTTGTTGTTAAAACCGACGGTAAATTTATAAGATTTGAATCTTGATTAGATTTAATATGATAGTAAGACGTAAAGTAATGAATAAAAATTTAAACTTGTTGCTTTGCCTTTTTTTTTATATAGATTTTTATGCGTTCTTATTTAATTTTAGCTGAATATATTTTAAATATAAAGGATATTATATTAAATGAATAGTGGTCTATGCGATGTTTGGTGATTAATTTTAGTGATGAAAATTATTTAAATCAAATTAAGTTAGACAATAATATACCTATTATAAATATGTATTATCTAATATATCTCAATTATTCATAGATACTTTTTGTGCAAAATTTATTTATGTATACGAGTAGTTTAATTTTATTGTAAAAGTGCAATAATAATTTATTCTATTTTAAATTAGGCATTTTTTTTCAGAAAAGTAAACTTACCACTTATCAAAGCTGCAGCACTCGGAAAATAAAAAAGAAAAAAAAATTAAACACAATTCGAAATTCAAATTCACTGACACAAGACACGGATGCGTAGTCTGCGTGTGAGCGCAACGTTCGCGCGCACGTTGACGTACTCGCGATTCAAGTGGTGCGCCGCGTGCAATGCGCGCGTTTATACGTCGACAAGGGGTGTATACACTTTCGCTGCAAGACTCGATTTCGGGGTTGGGATCAGCACCTGTGCCCTAAGGCGGAGGGCAGATGTATTGTCTAATGTCAATTTTGACATGTTCAAAGACCACAATGCCAATAGCAATTATGATTTGACAGTAATAGCTAATTACGTGCTTAAACTAATAACCGTAGTAACTTGTATGTTTATATGCTAACAAAATTAGATATATTGTTATGAGACTATAATATGGAAGTAGGCGGAAGTATGATCATTAAAAATATCTATCTATATATTAGTAATAGATTGAGGAAAATAGAAGAGTAGAAGCAGTAAGTAATTAATTAAAATATATTCAAGTAAAAATTAACCATAGTAATAAGATGTTAAAACATAATTTTAAGGACTTTAGATACTTATTATATGTAGAAATTACGAACCATTAAAATACGTTCATTAAGATCAGTTCACATTAGTTACTTTTAGATAGTTTAATCATTATTCATACCATAGAAGACAGCTAAATGAGGAAATTATTTTTATCAGAGCAAACACAGCTTAAAGTCATTTGTAAATATCTTTTATAATAATGATGTAGGTACTTGAAATAATTGGGTAATTTCGAAAAAAAAACGTTTACAATTTACAAGCACATGTATATTTGTTCTTTGTTTTACAGCTATTCAATAACATGTCAAGAAATAAAGGATGTTATTTGTAAAAACAACTTGTGAATTAGTTTGAAGATTAAGGAGACACTCGAAATTGGCCTGACTTTAGTTACAACAGGGTTAAGTAAATAATCGACGATTACTTAGCTTTCGAGAGACTTATAAAGTTGGGCAAGTCTAACTTACGAGTATAAATCTAATTTTTTTATGAATCGATGGTAAAGTGTATACTTATATGTACTCTTTTAGGATAGTATAAAAGTAAAGTCTCTATTCCCTAGTGGGGGCAGATGAGTTGCATCCGATGATTTTCTTTAAGATTTTTGATATTTTTTTTTGAGACATATTTTTTTAAAGTCCCCACGGGGAATCTTGTTAACAACTGTACCAAGGAGGCGGTATTTCTTCTATTCTTCTTTTAGCGTAGAGTCTACTTTAATTTCTTTTTTATCAAAAATACAAGGATCCAAAGAACTTTTGAAATTATTCTATTAATATGTCTATATTAGTGACAACTTTAAAGTTTTATTTTTAAACAAACTTAGATAAATAGCATTTCGGTGTTCTAGACTAGTCTAAACAATACTAGCTAAGTATGTAAGTAAACATCGTTTCAAATGATTATTTTAAATCCGACTTTATCCAGTAGGTACTATATATAAACCCATACAATTAAGTGCATGTTTCTTTAGTTGTTTATAACATGCTTGATGTTATAAAAATAATAACATTGTTAGAAATTTGAGATCGTATCAGCGAGATGAAACGCCACATATAGTCTAGTTTAGAAATGAGAAGGCTTTTAACTTTTTGTGTTACTTATCGGATCTAAATTAACGTAATTTCATAATTAGAGCATAATTCAGTGCGTGTATTAATTCGTATGTAATGCACGCACTTAATATAATAATTACATTTACACATAATTATTAATTGAAAAGAAACTATATTATCTTTAATATAGTATAAATACAAGCCAATTAAAGAGTTAAATCTTTATCTAATACTAGCTGCGCCCCACGGTTTCACCCGCGTAAGTCCGTATCCCGTAGGAATATCGGGATAAAAAGTTGCCTATATGTTATTCCAGTTGTCCAGCTGTCTACGTACCAAGTTTCATTGCAATCGGTTCTGTAGTATTTGCGTGAAAGAGTAACAAGCACACTCACATCCTTTCAAACTTTCGCATTTATAATATAAGTAGGATAGGATTTTAAATTAATTCTATGATTATTTTTCATGTACCCGATTTATAATCGTATAAACGGCGACCTTCTGTAATAGGTCATGGCGTCTCTTTGTAAACCATTTTGAAGATTTTAAGTTGTTTAAAAATAGCATTATGTAAACTATAACGCACCACTTTCATCTTCCTTGGTTTTCTTTCTTATCCTCACTTGTGCGAAGTAATTATTAATAAGTAGATAGTTCAGTATTTAGGCGTACTTGTGGACAAATTCTTAATAATTCAGATATGTCTTCAGATAATTGTATATGTATATATGTATTCAGATAAGTACATTTTTTGTATGAACATTAAATATTTAATTGTATAAATTTCTACTTGATTTTATTATCTAACTTTTGATTTAATATTGTTGCCATGATCGTAAGAGTAGCTATACGTATAGTACATATAGCATATTTAATCAATTTTATATCTAATTAAAATACAGCGGGCTGTCAGTCATGTCCATGAAATAGGTCTTATCATTAAAGACCTATAATTACTTGACGTAAACTCACTATACAGAGCGCAGTCCTTTTTATCTACACTGCTTAATAAAGTGCTAGCAATTTATGACTCTCATAATTGATGTGTCGCCTTAAATTAACATTTAATTAAATTTTACAATTTAACCTTGCCTTTTTTAACTGATAGCACGCGAAATCTGTCAAATTTAGGGGTGGCTAAATCAAATTGTTTTTGTTTTCAAAGTGTTCTAAAACTTTTCTTATACTTAGTGCTTATCGCGTTTTGATCATTTTGTACAAAATTCACTGAATTCGTTTTGCATATAGATTGAAGGATATTAAGACTTCAACCAAAAACCTATTGTTACGTATATAATATTTGCTCTGTATTTAATAATATTATAAAAATAATAAATATAGCACTAGCTTTCGTAGTCTTCACATAGGTAGATCTCCTCGTATGTGTTCTAAAATTACGATAATAGTAATCGCAAATTAAATGCATTAAGGTAAAGGTTACATGATTTTTTACTAATCTGATATTTAACATCCCCCCATTTTTAATATCACACACATTCACTTTAACTAAATTAAGTCTCTGATATTAGATAAAAACCAAACAGTATTGTAGCTATGTAAATTTCCGCCCCTTTCCACTTAGTAGCCCAAAACACAAACATGACTTTAAACCCAACGATAAAACAAAGAGTTGTTCTCGTTTGAACAACCGAGACGAAACCTCACCCCATCTAGATCAAATATTTATTTTTGTCACGCGTTCATTCCAAATTTGTTTGTTAAAATGCAAGTAGGATCGTAGAATCGATCAGATAGCTCTGGGTCATCGAGATATATGGTGTTAAAGTAGACAGTGAATTGCTTTTTAGGGTTCCATACCCAAAGCTAGCCAATCTTTGGGTATGGAACCCTGGTCATTAATTAGATAGGTGAACAATTTATTTATTTTTTACCTTATTCATACGGAATTCGTATTGTCACGAGTACGACTCGCACTTCGATCGATGCTGTTTTTTTAAGTAGGCAAACGGTAGTATCGTCTGATTGTAAGCTACATCGAATTTAAATATCATTCGATTTGATTTTATATCATTATATTTATGTAATTTGATTTTGGCATGTCTTTAATAGAAAGAAAAGTGAAATCTCCGTGGTATGAAGTTACACGAGACAACAATTATGCTACGGTTTGTATCGTCAGTTATTCAATATCATAAATTACAAGGGATTCGCTGGTAAAAGATTAAAGAACACCCAAATGTGGGAGTCCAGTACACTTCGACACGAATTGGGCAAACTCGCTCCGGGACGCGTCACATAAAATCGGCGTGAAATACTTGGTAGCGTGTAAACTTGGTGTAAATAGGCGCGCTTGAAATCACGTATCTTTTTCTCCCAATCCTTTCCTTTACTTATTCAATAATGCTATCTTGATTCCGTTCCCCTTAAAAGACGCCTTGCAAAAGTTTAAAGTTCACTTGATGATCGCTTACCAAAAGGCGAACCAACGGTGTGTTTGCGAGAAATTCATACACTCGCGGCACATAAATGTATGTATTATATAAATATTATTTTTATATAAATACTAAATATCTGTGTAAGTTTAAAAACACGATATATGTAGGTATAGATTGTCATGGAATAATTATTCACAATACGCATAAAATTAATATTTATAATAATAGTGAATAATCACAGCTCTAAGCACAGATCACTCAAAGACCAATGCATTTAATATGCAAAAAATCCTGTTCAAATCTCACTAGCGTATTAGTGTAAATTATACAATGATCAATAAAATTACGAGTCATGATTACCTTTTCGCTTGTGTGTGGGCTAAAAATTGCAAATCGATCTCATATAATTCTGCTACTCTTTCATTTAATTTTCACTTTCATTTAGAATCGCATTAGATTCAATTAGAACACTATTATCACCTCTTTGTTCTTATTACATAGACACAAATTCGCCAATTCGAAAGTAGACAGAACCACAGACGAAATATATTTTTATTTCTTTGAATTTATTGTTTTGATCTTGATGAAAGTTTCTCCTGATGATAATGATGAAAGCCTCATGGGTATACATTATAGTAAATGGTTTAATTTCACAAAAAATACAATTTACTTTGACCTTTTGAAAAGTAAATGCATAATGACTTAGGTTTGTTAATAAATTTAGATTGTCTAAGGTATTTGTGGTTTATGAAATAAAACATTTTGTTATATGTAAATAATTTAGTCTAAATGATGATTAGATACATAAATGATTGCTGTGATTCTAAAGCTAACATTAACAAAATAATAATTTTAACCTAGGAATAATAATATTTTCAGGGTACAAATAAACCGAACTTCAGTTTGGTATCAGAAATGAGAGTATATGCGAAATAATAACACAGGGCAATAGTAACAATACTGCCTATTAGCCGACAGAACCAAATACACCCCAAATCACAGCATACTGGCCTCTGATTGGGTTCCTTTTTCTTCACATATGTTTTTCCAACTGATAAATTTTGACGTCTGTCCAAGAAAACGATAAGCAATTAAAGTTTTATTGACAATTAAACACTGTGTTTGTATGTGTAAAATAGACTGTTGGGTGAAGCCATTAACAAATAGAAGAAGAAGAAGAAGGGTAAAGTAGATACTGTTTTTTATTTATAATGTAGTACATATCACAGATAACATAATATTGTACTTGTTTGAAATGTTATCTAACATCTACTTAATGGACATATAAACATAAAATTAGACTGGCTAGGGAAAGCCCTAGCGTTACACTATTTATAACTCAATAACGGATTAACTGATTTGGCTGAAAATTTGTGCAGAGGTAGCTTTGAACCAGGAGACGGACATAGGAAAGTTCTTATCCCGGAATTCCTATGGGAACATGCGAGCAAAACCCCTGGTCTATCTTTCCTTTTTTTTATGTCACAGTCTGTGTGTGGTAAGCGCTACCGCCGCCCATGAATATTTTGAACATTAAGGTCCATTGCAGACCTTACGCCTCTACAAATGGATTGACGACTTTTAATTGGGATTTAAATTGGGATTCATTCTTTATAGTAATAATTAATTTATTCCTATAAAGAAAGGATTGGCGAGAGGAATAAAGGAAAGGGCTGGGAAAGGGAAGGAAAGGGATACGGGCCTACGTAGGCAAAGCTGCGGGCGGAATGCTAGTATATCATAAATTAAAGTATTGTAAATTGATTACTTTTACAGGACCCAAACCCAACTCTTTTACCCAGAATAACGCTCACTGCACATTGTTAAGATGTTTTACCCTACATACTTCTTATATAAAAATACGGCAATTCAATATAATTCTATTAAAATGAAAGATCTTGCCTCGTATATAAGTAAATTTTAAAGTAGCTGCCTATAAACATATTTTAATGGAAATTTAGAATTTTTTCTTTTACTTGCTATATGAAAAAATAATTAATCTACCTAAATAGGTTGGTGAAGTTACTTAAAAATAATTCGCCCTCACAATAAAATCTTCTGCTTTGCCTCTGTGCTGATCATCGAACTAGCTTTGTATTAACCAAGTCCCATCAGCCATGTATCTGAAAGTTAGGTAAGCATTAAAAATTTATAAAAAATATATTGGACATATCTACAAAACAAACAGAAGGAATAAATTGAGAACAAATGTTAATGCATCCAGCAAACGCATGTTTTAAAGTAAAAATACATTCGCATAGAATACGTTTCCACTACTACGTCACGCGTTCGCTTCGCTTCGTTTTTAAAGTACGGAGTTAAACATAGACCGTGAAGTCATTTATTTAATAATTTAAACAAAAAGTAACAAAGATACATTTTAAAGTTCATTACTTACTTCTGTCTCATATCGTATCGTATATTATATGAAACGTAATTAATATTTGCCAAATATAATATGAAGCAGAAAAATATGATTAGTACAACAACAAAAGCATAAAATTCTAAGTACCAGAGTACGCTGGTAAATTGGCCATGCATCACGATTTCTAATTTTTGAAGCTGTTTTACCTACTTCCTATAATAATTCAATTCGTGTCAATAGCGATGTCACCGTTTATGGTTTATTGTAGGATTTATAAAAAGGTGTATCTATACACTTTTTCTGAATATAAAATAGAATTTCTTTGAATTCAATTTTAAATATATTATTTATTTAATTAATAATTGTAAGTGCTTGGGATATTCATCAAAAAACCCTCGTATCACGTCAAAATTTAGACCTTACTAATAATAGGACGGCTAGTAATAATAATATTGTGACTCGTTTATTTATAAATAAAAATACTCTAAAGATCTTCGGTTTTCAGAATCAGGATCTCAGGTTCGTATTATGTATATTTCAAAATTATTAAAATGTGAAATGTTGCATTTTCATTGCAATAAATATAATATGTTTAGCTGTTAGTCCTACGGCTTCGCATGTATGATCAAAATAAAGTAAAGGTGGTAGCGCCATCTATAGGAATTTATAAAATTTGATTCAAATACATACTATATTATTATTTATTAAACACCAAATGCATGTTCCTATGGAGATCATTAACTGTGACCCTCTATCTCGACACATAAAAAAAATCACTCCTTTGCAATGCGACAGGAAGACAAAGAAACAAACAAAAACATTTTGTATTAATAATATTATATAAGAATGAATGTAGGTAAAATATTTCTATACACCGTTGTAGAACCATTTTTCAACATACGCAATTTTCACATTACCATTAAATAGTCTCCCATGCTATCTTTATTATCTGTAATCACACAACAAAATGGATAAAATGTCAAATGTTAAGAAACCTCAATGTCAAAATATTTGCCAGCCGTCACCCGCGATCCGTCAGCCGTCATTGGTCATCACAGGTTTTACTACAATATGTCATAAATGGTTGTAGTTAAAATTTTGGTATAATAGCAATATGTAAAAGAAATTTCCACATGTTTTGTTAAATAATAACACGATCTGTAAATATGTCGTGCATATTTGACATTTTTTATAATTCCTCTTTATTTATCTAGTCATTTATTAATTTCTATATTGAATCGCGAGTGATCTTAAAATGAATTAATTCTTTATTGATACGTTATGTATGACTATTACGAATTTGAAGAACGTAAAATGCGTGGTCTTCGTGATTGGCGCAAGGCGCTACGGACTCCTGCCACCTATAGAGTAGGAAATACAGTGAGAATACAACCTCAGTTTGTGTTACTTATAATTTTATTAGGAGTATTTTTGTTGGTGTTATTTTATTATAGTTGGTGGACAAGTGACCATTCGCACTCTTTGAATCGATGGACTAAGAGTTCACGTCCATACAATGCCACTTACCCGCTTTCGCCTGTTATACATTCCGGAGATACATATACATTTAGGATAGGAATAGTGGCGGATTTGGATACGAATTCTAAAAGCAATACTAAGGCCCACACTTACAATAGTTACCTGAAGAAAGGGTTATTAACTTATAACCCTGTAAAGAATTATGTTACTGTTTCTTGGGACAGTCTGCCGGCAACATTGCTCTCATCAACATATTCACACAAAGGCCGAGGAATGGAGTTATCAGAATTGATTGTGTATGATGGTAGATTGCTTTCCTTTGATGATAGATCTGGAATGGTATGTTGAACTCAATAATGTACCCTTTTTTGTTTACATTATACAGAAACATTTTAAATTTACTTGTTACTCCAACCTAACTTAACTTGCTCCAAATTCTTCTAATAATAATATTTATTACCTTTTAATACACCTATATCAAATTCATACTTGTAAAAGTTACTTAATATCAGAAATATAATATGTTACTCAATAATCAACCAAAACGATTAGGTATAATTTGTGATGATGTGTTCTGTTAAATGTTTCATTTTAAAGGTAATCACCTCAAACCTTGATTATTTACAGGTTTTTGAAATAGCTAACAACAAAATAGTGCCATGGGTGATATTATCTGATGGCAATGGTTTCAATGAGAAGGGTTTTAAATCGGAATGGGCGACAATCAAAGATGAAATCCTCTATGTTGGGTCTATGGGTAAAGAGTGGACCACAGCTAGTGGAGAATTCCAAACATATGACCCTATGTGGGTCAAAGCTATCAATATACATGGAGAGGTATTTATATCTATATGAACATTATTAATATTGTTGGGTTGAATATATTTATCTTTTGAGCTCCTGATTTATATTGAGAAAGTATTTTTGTGTTTGTTTCTAATATTAGTTGCTGTGAAAAAGAGAGAATAAAAACAGAAATTGGAATATATATAACACTAGAATTAAAAAAGTAATAACTAATGAATATCAATAGATAAGATTAGTTTTATATTATAAGTAATATGTTATCTACAGGAAACCATGATAAAAACTTCTGAAAACTCTTATCAAACAGTAAGAATAGTTATGAAATTGAACATTTTTCCATAGGTATATGGGTTGATAGACATATTAGAACTTAAGTGATTATGTGAAATGAATTGACTTATTTTGATAATTTTTAATAGCTGATTAAATCCTGACCAAATTCAAGTTCATAATCCCGATACAGGTTTCATTACATACAAAATGTATGTTTATAGACATAAATATGATGTTAATTAATTTCTAGACATTCATTTCTAATTTTTTATGTTAAAGTTTTACATATTTGAATATATATGTTATAAGCTGAACGGCCCACACTGTTCTGCCTTACTTTTATCATTTAGAGTAGGGTATTTAGTATGAAAAATAGATGAGAAATTTTGAAAGAATAGAAAAAATTTGATCACGAGGCAGGATTCGAACCTGCGTATCTTGCCTAACCGTAGCAACGCCTAGCCTCTCGGCCACCCGTGATCCTGCCACAGTAATCGAATTTCTTCTACTCTTTCGGTTTCATGTGCCTAAGGGGCACCCCACGCCATCTATTGAGATGATTAAGAACCATCACAACCAATACGAAACATTATTTCAATGATTACAATATTGTATCGATGGAACGCGGCCTTTGTTAAATTTTTAATTTTTTGGGGTGCCCCTTAGGCACATGAAACCGAAAGAGTAGAAGAAATTCGATTACTGTGGCTAGATCACGGGTGGCCGGGAGGGTAGGCGTTGCTACGGTTAGGCAAGATACGCAGGTTCGAATCCTGCCTAGTGATCAAATTTTTTCTATTCTTTCAAAATTTCTCATTTATAAAGCATTTCAATGCTATAAAACAAAAAATTAAAAAAAAAATGAAAAATAGATGTCGACCGATCTGTGCAGCCGTTCCAGAGGAGGTGGTAACGAACATTGTGACACCTGAATTTTATATATTAGACATTTCTTCAAAGATAAGGTTTAAAAAGCCTAAATATTGCTTTATTTTTTCCTGATATATGTCACAATAATAGGGCTCATTAAAAATTAATAACTAAGTATATGTATAATGTATGTATGCTACATATAATTCCGTATTTTGTCTACATTTTCAAAAAAGTTACGCCTACTAATTTCAGGTGCAGCATTTGAGCTGGGTACACCAATATAAAGCACTTAGACGCTCAATTGGCATAGACTGGCCGGGCTACATGATCCATGAGTCTGGAGTGTGGTCTCCAATAAGCGAGAAGTGGTACTTTTTGCCGAGGCGATGCAGCCATGAACCCTACAACGAAACTAAGGATGAAATCATGGGGTGCAATTATTTGATCACTGCAGATAATAATTTCAGCAATGTCAAGGCAGTGCAGGTTATTAACATTTTAAATGTGAAATAATTAACACGAAATTTTCAATTTATTTTTTACATCATAAAGAATAAACCCAGTTCATTGGATCTCAATGGAGATAGATTAGACAGGGAAATTTTGTTGTGAAAAAGTTATTTGATAGTGATTTATAAGTTAAATGTTGCTTGAATATTACTCTAAAGCTTTTGCATGTTTTGCATGTTTAACGTAAAACAATATTTTAGTAAATTGTATCTTTCAGATAACAAAACTACAGCCTAAACATGGATTCTCTTCATTCAAGTTTATTCCTGGATCAAAAGATGAAGCCATTGTTGCTTTGAAAACTACTGAGTTTGAAGGAAAAACGGCCACATACATAACTGCATTTACCATAGATGGGAGAGTATTGTTAGATGATATGCTAGTTGAAAATCTTAAATATGAAGGCATCGAGTTTATATGATGCCCATTTAGTTCCAATGTGTAAATATGTAATATAAATTTCTTTTATTTACCGACATGTGGTTTTCTTTTGTTCTAGATATGGTGATTAATATTGTAATTAGTTTATATCGGTTTTAATAACTGCTCAAGGACTTTAGTAGCAATAACATTGATGGAATTTTGTAATAAATATGCTTATCTGTAAGTTAATTAGAGGTAAAGGCGGTTCTCGTTTAAATAGTTAATGATTTGAGTACTTAAATGATTATATTTAATAGCATTGTTTCTTAGTTCGTTTGAGCCTAGCTGTCGCTATAACATGTGATATTTGAGGAGACCATCACATTTACTCATACTACTTAAATATTATAGATATATAAAGAATCCTAACAGTTAAGCTGGGTAGAATTGTTTTATAAACCCTGACACATGATTTTTTTATATTTGAGAGATATAGTAATTTACCTAAATTATATAGTATGGGAATTAAAAATTATGTATTATCCTTCTATATATAAAAGTTTTGCACCTATAATTGCTAATTATATTTTATATATTTATTTATTACACTTTATTTTGCTGGTATGCAAACAGATCCTTTATTGAGTTTGTTTGCTAATGCTTCTCGTCTAATATCAAAGAAAACTTAAAAAATATGGAAGATGTTTAATAATTTGTTATTTAATTTATAATAGAAGTCTTTAAAATAAAAATTGGACTTTGTGGTAGGCAAACTTAAAAATGACTATTGAAATTCTATTAAAAATAGAGCAACTAGGCAACTTATCATAGTATCACAATTATTATTTATATGTTTTATATATTCGAGTCTATGATGAATTTTGAAGTATCAATAATAATATTCAAACATGGAAGTAATATGTACGTATGTACTGTGGATAATTAATATAAAACTAATACTTTAACTGATACACAAGGCAAATAATAAATTAAACAGTATGTCATAAATGTAAATATTTATTTGATAACAATATCACAATTGCGGCTTAAGCTAGTTTCTACGAAAATAACGACAAAACAATATAAGGTACTTAATAGTCTTAACCCATCTAATGGCTTAAAATATGAACATATGAAGGAAATAATAGAAATAACACAGAGTAAATAAACTGTTAAAAACTACAGATAAAAGTAGCATAAAATAAACAATTGTAAATGAAAATCTAGGAACATATACCTGCTCTAACTCACTTTGTGTTTCAAACAAAAACTGAGAATTTAGAATTATTTTAAGCCAATAGATCGAGTTATTTGTTCGAATACCGTCCACGCCATTGCCGCCATGAGAGTTCTGCGAACCATCCTGGGTACCGCACCTTTGAAAAATCCACGGAATCCATATGTCTGAAAGAAATAAAAACTTTATTATTTACTATCTGAAAAGTCAGATTTAAAAATATTTTGAAAACGTAAAAAATCTGGTCCTGTTCAAATTTCAAAAAAGACACTTCTTCCCCGAGGAAGTCATATGCTTTTACATAACCGCAGAAGTTGAAAATAAAATAAAAAACCAATACCTCAATTCTCTGATAATGAAGGATGCTGATATGGGAAATAAATCACAAAACAATCGAGATATATAAGATATTTTTGTCGTAAGTTTTTAATTTAATAAAGCCCTGATAACATTCAACCCCGAATGCACTGAGATTTCACAAAAAAATATCTGAATAATAATTAGTACCCACTATTTTTTCTGACCTTATCGTATGGTCTGATACTGATAGTATTACTCATTATTTTTAATGAGACATTTGGAAATCAAACATAACTAAGTACATATATCGAATGAAATTAAAGGATATTTAATTTTAATTAAATTAAATATCCTTATTAGTATGTAAAATAATGATTTGTAGATATTTTTTTTTCTTGATAATCTTATTTATGCTTCAATCGATTAAAATAATTCATAAGATTATTCAATTGTCAAACCTTTATTGTACAAGTACAATTTTCACCATGACTGGCAGCTAAAAAAGAATAAAAAAAACTAATCTCACCTGATGAACATACATGGCAGCACCAAACGCGTTCGGAAACTTGTCCGGATACAACTGCATGTTCGTTTTCAGCACGTCCGCCGGGTTAGTGACCAGCGACGCCGCAATTCCCGCCAACACGCCGCATGAGAAATGTATGCCGCTCGCTGCCGTCGGTGATTTGAGCCATTCTGAAGTTGATTTACGTTTTTTTATTTAATTTCTTTGCATTTTATAGTAACACAAGTAGGTAGTATAACGTTATTTTCATTGCAGTACAGATTAGGATCTGATAGGTCCTATCCTACTATCCTACTAATATTAAAAATGCGAAAGTTTGTAAGGGTGTGTGTGCTTGTTGCTCTTTCACACAAAAACTACTGAAACGATTGACGACGACAAATTACAGAATTAGAATAACATATAGGCATCTTTTTATCCCGATATTCCTACGGGATACGGACTTACGCGGGTGAAACCGAGGGGCGCAGCTAGTAGGTACATATAATCTTGCCCTTCTACATAAAGCTGAATAAATCGTTTAAATTTGATAGGTTTATTATAATACTGGTAATTGGTGGCATAGCAGCCACTTTGAGACAAATGTATTGATACGCAATTAGACTAAAATATTTACAATATTTTTAAATAACTCTGCGATAATACTATTATGACAAACATTAAAATTGTATCAGTTCTTAGTTTGGTAAGTTGACATTATATTTAATGCAAACATACGAGTATGTCTCGGGACGCCCGAAAGAACTACCTACGACTAGCCCTGTGGTTAGAGTGAGATAGAAACAGCCTGCATACCGTTATCATGGGCGTGAGAGAAAGAAGAAGCAGTTTATTCTACCATAAGAAGTTATCACTTAATAAAGTTATATAATTTTTAATCTTCAGAACTAAGAGAAGTAACAAAAAACATTCGTAACACCAACCTTTAGGTACAGCCTGTTTCGTCTGAGTGTAGAACATGAGATACAATCCAGAGAAAGGTGCGTCTCTTGCTAAGGTCGGTCCTAACCCACATGACAGTCCTCTTATGCCTTCCGCCTTGTATATCGCCTTTAGAGCCCCGCTCAAACTGTTGTATTTATATACGCCTGACTCGTATCTGAAAATTATTTATTTTATAAATTACATGCGATTTAAAAGTTATATGATATAGTTGTTAAGCAAGGCGATGCTTATACAGACAATATTTTTAACTAGCTAATAGCTACCGGTGGTACATATATAGCCTTTGTCACTCAGTAAAGTTTCAGCTTTCTAATGGTGAATTGAATTGAATGAATTTTGAAAATTGCCAAAGCCAGTAGTTTTTGAGTTTATCCATTACAAACAAACAAACAAACAAAATTATTCCTCTTTATAATATTAGTGCAGATTTTATTTGCAGTTGTCTTTTCATATGAAAATCTCGTAATGATGGTGACTGAGAACATAGGAGCATTCGTTAATTACTCATACTCATAAACGCGCCGACATTATTAAAAGGGATTTATCAAAATTTCTAATAAAAATTACTGAACTGTGAACCCATTAATATATTATGTTTTAAGTATGTTTAATTAGAATCAATATCTATCCATTTTAAGTGTTATTTGCTTCATTAACAATATATAATACGTGTGAGAAGCTATAATTAAACATTTAATTAAAATAAAATTTATGGCGAACTGAATCGAACTCTTGTATTAAATTTTGCATAGTTTATTGAATGACATAAAACTTTCTTTCTAATTTAAATTCAGTGCGTCTTAACATAAATTAATGGATTACATTGTACGAGTATATAAATGTAAATGTATGCAAATAATAGGGTTACTGCGTTTTAACTTGTGACTAGCTGAACAATATTGCATGTGTAATGTTACATTGAACTTTATGTAGACTGAAAACTTGTAAACAGTACAGTGAACGGATTTTGTTACGTATGCATCAAATATAGGTACAGTTTCTCCTCTGTTTCATATAAATAGAAGTTTATAGTTGTTTTTTTTTTTTCAGTTTTTAGTTGAAGTACGACGAGTTTTGTAAATTATTTGTTCTTTTTTAATCAAATTCGTTTCATTAATTCTAGCATTTACAATAAAATTATCATAGTCAGTTAAATCCTTAACTAACCGTTTTCGGATACGAAATTTAAATATGAAACTAGTATATAAGAACAGAAAAACGATTTTATACACGACAATTTTTAAAAGAGGACTACACACTACTTAAATGTTTTCTAGTTCTGCAATAAATAATAACATTGTTGTTAAATAGGTATTTTGTGCAACTTTCTCACCTGGTCTTAATAACAGTAATCGGTATCAACGCCACGCCACTCATCGTCCTAGCCACAACGCCCAGACCTATCGCCTCCAGAGCTGTCAGATCCTGTCTGTTCTTTCCCAACTTGGTCTGCAACCAGTGGAGTGATGAGAAGTAGAGTCCAACACCAGGTACGCAACGGGCTACCGAGGGTACCATCCCCCGCCATAACCCCGCGATATGCTCCTGGCGTACTATGTTCATGAATGTCGTGATCATGCCGGGTTGGATTCGGCCGCTGGAATATTGATTTTTATATAGAATTTTGGATGGATGGAGAACCATGTTTTTATACCAGCACATATTATGCATATGTAATGCCTAGGTAAGGATTTAGTTTCGAGTTTTCTTTGCTCATTGTGGCCCAGTAAGAGCGAATAAAGTTTGTACACAAAGGATTAAGTAGTTTGAAATGAGGGGGAAGATAGATCATTTTAATAGAAGAATAATGCATCTATTAGCTTGAGAGGCATTCGCATTTTTCGTTGAGTTCGTCGTAAGTTTCGTATGTATTATTAATATGAATTATTTATATGAATGATAATAGGCAACTTTATTATTATGCCGCATACTTACTCGACTGTCGTCGCAACAACATTATGAGTTGGATTCTGAAGCCTTGTCTTCACTAAGTCCAATGGTTGGAAGAGAATAGTGCTAAATGTTCCGGAGAAAGACCCCGCGAGGAATGCTTTAAACACCGGGTGATACTGTAACAATCAATTGCATTATAGTAGATAAATATCTTAAATTGTGTAATGTTAGTATAAGTCAATAATTTGGTTTACACAATTGTAACGAAGCAAAACTATGATAAACTCCGACCCTCGCACCACGACAGTCGTACAGTTCTGAGTGATAACTACAACTTTGCTCACGATAGCAATTTTCATCATTGATTTGATCGAAGTGTTCTCGATGATGTGTTCAAAACATAGATAGTGGAATTGTGTGTTATATACAGTAAACATTTCTTAAAGACTTTACTTACATTAGCAACAATATCCATAATGATACAAAATATTCTTTCCTATTAAGAAAGCCGTGCAGTTGTTGTCAAGTGATGTCTTGCGGATAAACCCCGAATTTGTAGTATTCAAAATTGTAGAGCCAATAGCAAAGGAAACGTTTAAATTGATACGGATTTGGGTATAATTTTAAATCGTATCCGAGTAGTCCGAATAGTAGATGGGGTTGACGCGGTACATCAGAGTTATAGTCATTTTTTGTAGAAGCCTGCTCGAAGATTGATACATGTATGCAATCGCCAGAATTAATTTTAAAGAACAAAAGTCCACAATCATTAACTCCCTATAAACGTCCTTTAACACAATCACAAATAGAGTTCAATAAGGAGATAGGAAATCACGGTTACAAACTAATTTAGCCATTAGGGAGAACACAAAGATATTGAAAGAAAGTATTGGAAGGAGGTACTTGAGAGACGCGTGCGCACAACACGGTTGTTACACGAGTAATGGCGAGATATAAGTGTGGCAACGCGATAAAACAGAGTAATTTATATGGGCCTTTATCGGCAGTAGACTATAACTGTCGTGGGTGAGTGAGGTCGAAGGTCGACCCCAACCGATATCAATGATCCACGCTAGGGGGTAATGAGTGAGCCGATTAATATTTAAGTAAATGTTTGTATGAGACTGTTTTTTCCGCAATGAGATAGTGACGAACCCCACGTTATCTCGCTGAATGTACTCAAATATATACAATTTTAAGTTCACTTTTCACATTCAAGAAAATAGTGATCAATGACATGTAGAAAATATAGCCAGAAGGTAAGGTGTTATCAGATTTTTTTTTTTTTTTTGTACGAGACTTAAAAATACTGGTTACTGTATTTTACAAGACAAAAATATCATAAACATGTTGTTTATGATAGTACTAAAGTCCATTTAGAAGATAAGGGGGGGTGAACTTTACTTAATGTTTGCTGCACATATATAGTGTATTGTACTTAAAAAGTAATTGAATTAAGTACTACAAATTTTTTATTAAAATTTGACTACAATAATTTTTCTATAATATATCATGATTATAAATACCTATTTTAATAGTCAGTAAAGTGAAACCTTACAATACTTCATGATACAACAGCACTTATGATATATAAAAAAAAAATTATAAGGTTTGACTCTTGAATCTCTTCAATTTTTAGAGCTGTTGTTAGACATTTTCATGATATAGTTCAAGTAGTGTTGTATAGGTATGTTATGAAAAGAAAATTATTATTATTTGAACTAAATTGGAAAATTGTTTCAAATAAATCACATATGCAATGTCCTAAGATTCATACAGATGATATGTATATTTAACATAACTATTTAATAGTTCAAAAACAGTCTATTTACATCTCCAGCATAGTATAATCAGATAAAGAAACTTTGTCATCTCACTGACCCAAGACATCCTAAGAACATAAAAATAAAGACCAGCGCAGATTAAAATCACTGCAAACAAGCTACGAGACAAATAATAATTATCATTGGTCTTGTTGCTACGACATGTCAAACCTTATTGATAACCAAATGGAACAAACATTTTATACATTGAACATATTTATTTTTGGTACTTAATCAGTTATTTTTTCATTTATACTTATTATTTTCATTTGATACACCTTGTGGATTAAAATTTTGTAGAAATGAATCAATACTGACATGAGATTGGGATTTTATTATCACAACTTCATATTTATTTGGTAGGTTGTTTATATGTTGGGTTTACAATAAGAGGAGGCCATATTCCTGCAGTGGAAACATATATATGGGCTGATGATTTATACTTTTGCCTTATTTATAAAATTCAATTCTATTTTTAATAGGAGGATGAAAAACCTTAAATCATATTTATTTATTTTTTGTTTTGTCAATTATGACATTTCATATGATTTTCTTATGAGAATTTTTACATTAATTAATAAATAAAAGTACCAAAAATTTAAGAAATTAATTTCATTAATTCTCTTAAAAACAAACAGAATTTTTATAGAGCAATATTCTACAAAATAATTTTAATTTGAAATATTTAAGTGCCTATTATAAATGGGCACTTAAAAGTAAATAAGTGCAACATGTGTGTTTCAACATTAAACTTCAACATTCAAAATTAAAAAAAATATATCTTACAAGAAAGTTTTTTTATTTTATTAACGTTTGAAAGTTATTAAATGAAATAGTAAATTAATTATATTTTTTTTACCCCAATCTACTACAATATAAAAGATATGGCTAAGAACGTCATACAAAATTTAAATTTGTAAAATTCTTTTTCAGTTTTTTTTTACATATAATATGTAAAGTAAATTGAAAAAGAATTTGTAATGTATTATAAATTTTCAAGGGCTGTGGAGAAGGCCCTTATTTGTGAAACAGAGGTTAGCTATAATTACTTACTAATTTAAAGAACAAAGTAATACAAATGATAACAAAGAAACAAAATATACTGACTTTAATAATAAAAAAAAACCTACCTGGTTATAGAGAGATCTTTCCATATGTCAACGCAATAAACTAACCAAATAGAGACTAAACTTTATACTTATAAAACAGCTCATGTTTACTTACCAAGATTCCACTTTGAAAAATAATGATGAAACATGACGTCTGATAAAGCAGGAATAAATATTCATTGCGTGAAACAGTAAGTAGTTAGGTCACAGAGGACACTCTTATCGGAACAAACAAGTCTGCTGGGGGCCCACACTTACGTCGTTATCATTCCTTAGGTCAACGGGCGTTGTGTCGATCGCCCATCCATTCGAATACGCTCCTAACTGCGACATCACAAATTATTATTTCATGGTCTCATTGTTATAATGTTTTGAATACAATCAGATACACATACGTTTGAAATATGCTCAAATGTATGTACCTAGTTGCATTGCGAAACAATCGCAGTAGAATAAACAATCGTATTTAAACAATCACTTTTAGACCTATTACTATACTACTTTAAATTATGTGATGCCTTGTGATCTGTAAGATATATCTTTAATGAACTAGGTGAAAATCATAATACATAACCAATTACTACACAGAAACATGACTGATGACGTTAATTTTGACATTTTCACATACTTCCTAAAATGTCAGCTGTAAATTTGTAACTGACATTGCAATTTTTTATAATCCATAATGCCGGAGATGTGCTATTTTATTGATAGTATTTTGTATTTTCAACAACCCATTTAATAACAACTGTTTTTAAAATACAAAAAGGGCGTATGAGATATTCAAAGGGTAGGTAGACGACCGAATGTATATGAGTGGGCGGTGCGATGGCACAGGGAGGGAGATTAATAAAAATGAAGTCAAACTTTAACCTATTTGATATAATGCTACTAGCTGTTCATCTCGGCTTCGCCTATTGTATATATATATTTCTACTGGTGAAAGAATTTTTTAAATCGGTTTTGCGTAAAAACGTTACAAAAACACAAACCAAAAATTATATACAACAACAACAAGACAAAAATGTTCCTCTTTATAGTATTACCTAGATTAAAAAACTTATTTTGAAACCTCCAACAAATTCGTTTTTACAGACACGTCACATTATAATAACATATTCGCGAATTTATTTTTTATCCCTCCCGTTAAATATATGGATAGCTCCCTTAAAAATATTTTTTCTTCAAACAAACGTAACATCTAATTTAGTCTATCACCATATCAAATCATATCAAAATCTGCCTAGGTAACGGTTTTTACATGATTGACACGACGCGTCGATAGCGATAAAGGCATTAGCAAATTTTTTTTATGGACAAGTAGGTGATCAGCCTTCTGTGTCTTGCTAGACCGAGACGTTTTTTTTATCGTGCGTCTCCACCGGGAATCGAACCCAGGATCCCTCGTTCTACGCTCATGCGTTAACCACTGTGGCCACCAAGGAGGCGGTCAATTTGAAAGCGACTCTATTCGAAGGTGACTATTTGAAAGCGATTTAGTATTTTTGTTAAAAATTAGTATAGAGTTTGCGTATGGCGTTACACTTATCTAATTTACCTTCTTATTATCAATAATAACACATTTATTGTGTGGATAATATTTTTAATAGAATTAAATGCAATTTTTATTCACTATCTTTATATTACATAAAATTTTCGTGTCAGATAACACTCGAGGAGGTATATATGGTAAACCGTTCCATCGATTTTTATGGAATTTTGTGTCCATATCGGCTGAGATCTGAGACTAGGCCAACATCTATTTTTAATAACTTTATAATATCATCATATGATAAAATACAGATCAGCGTTTGCCGGGTTAGTTAGTCTACACTAAAATTATAAAGAGGAAACTTTTGTATTTTTGCATGTTTGTAAAGTTTTCACGCAAAAACCTCAGGATAGATTTAAAAAATTCTTTCACCATTAGAAAGCTGCAGCTTCACTGAGTGATATAGGCTATATATGTACCTACCACAGGCGAACAGCTATTTATAGTATTTCATTCAATCATTATCTTACAAACTTTCGCATTTATAATATTATTAGTATAATATTATAAATGCGAAAGTTTGTAAGGATGTGTGTGTGTTTGTTGCTCTTTCAAGCAAAAACTACTGAACCTATTGCAATGAAATTTGGTACGTAGACAGCTGGACAACTGGAATAACATACAGGCAATTTCTTATGCCGATATTCCTACTGCATACAGACATACGCGGGGCGCAGCTAGTTGTTTCATATTGGTTGAGATAGTTGTTAATTCTCTCAATAGATGGCGTGGGTTGCCCGTAGGAACATAAACTCCACAGATAACGTAATACTATAACTTATGTGGGTTTCCTGGATCAAATATTAGTAATAATTATTGTATAAATATGATTCACGACGGAACAGAATCTCATTGGTTTATATAGCATATAGCTATAGCACTGAGACAATAATTGATTCATAGACAAAACCAAGGGTTTTACTTTATCATAATTTAGGTGTTTATCGCGGAATAGCTGAACCCAAGAGCACTTCATATTAGAGGTTATCGCATAAATATTATAGTATTATAAAGCCTGGGGCATTTGAGTATTAATTATTATACTATTTAATCGTATTATTTTATTAACATTTCAATATGATAACAAACATCAGACGTCAATGTTTGTAGGCACTGACATGAAAATTAATAAATACCTATGCGTATTTAAATACACAAGAAGATATTAAGTACGTAAATATGTTATTAATCAAAATCGTCATAATTTTTGTTTTCTTAGTATGCATATATTTGTATAGACAAAAAACATTTATCAGTAAAGTATCTTTAGGACCATGCTAATTGAGAGATGTCAAGTTATTTTTATGTAGTTAATAGTTGAGATATTACAATTCAAGGCGCCCTGAGCCCTTTTCAACAACTTTTTTATTTTTTTACCCAACTTTTGCTTGCTGGAGTATGTAATTTTTTTGTATACTATATTTATATTTGTTACGTAGGTAGCTGGACAACAAATGACACATAGGCAACTTTTTATCCCGATATTCCTACGGGACTTACGCGGATAAAAACGCGGGCCGCAGTATGATATATAATCTTATATCAGAACAATATCAAAGGTTTTATATGTAAGTGTCTTAATGTGGCAGGTATTTTAAATAAATCAATCAGATTTAAGCGACATTTAGTTTTTTTATTACTCAAGTCTTTACTGTACTTAAACAATACATCAATAATTAATTACTTGGTATCTACTTGCGTGTATATGTATCAAATTAAAAAAAATACTTAAAAGTTCAAATTGAAATCTATTTTTAATCTTTCTTAGGAGACGAGCATGCTTCGGAGACGAGCAATTATGCTCGCTCGCTGGGAAGGTTTTTTATTACGTGTAAACTGTAATATAGTTTGGTCTATGTTTTGATTTTACTTATGTTTATTAAATAGTGTTTAATGAAGCCAATTGACACTGGTTTTTATAAAAATATATCTTAGGTATTAAAGGAAATCACGTTAAATAAAAACAGAATTTTTTGTGATTATTATTTATTACTACGTACTTTCACAAAGTCATGAAACTTCGCGAAACTTACAAAAATGAATCATAAAAATATATACCTATACGAATAGAGGAATTTTATATATTGGTTAATCACAGTAACAACACAATAAATATAACGTGGAATGAATTCATTTCATTATAATAGAATGACTCAAGAATAGTTCTTGATAATTTTGGAAAATACTTTAGTCACCTTCGATGAACAATTAAAAACCCTTAAGGACTTCCAAAGGCACAACATTATTTTATAAAGATAAATATGCATACGAAAAAAGCTTAAAGAAGTCGGAGATTGGCACTTCACTTTAGATTAAAAGATCTTAAAGAATTAGGAAAACTAGTAATAAAATGCTTATATTATTATTTTCGTAAATAAAACAAATGCTAACCGACTTATAAAACTATAGTAAGATCAAAAGAATCTTACCTGTCATTATAGTAAAGTAAATCCAATTGTGGAATGAATGCGGAATGCACAAAACGAATACAATTTAAAATATCAATCCAACATATTTTAGTTAACTACAGAGATTCTATATACGCAGTTTGTATAATGGTCCTTATTGAGATTAATAAGACTCGAATAATATCGCCATTCTAAGTACTTTGTTTATGCTAATCAGAACTACTTATATAATCTATGGATTGAACATTCATTGACTGCGGCGGTTTCCCGCCAAAAGTTACATAGTCACGCCAAAGTTTGTTGTCGACTATGGTAATATTTTGAATCTGTTTACATATGTCTAGTGTTGCCAAAGTTGATTCCGCTTTGGTTGGCGCCTTTGTTGGAGCCGTATTGTAAGGAGATGACGCCTTGTCCCGCTCTCAGTTGTTCTTCAGTGAAATTGCGTACGTTCTTCTCGGCTTCCTTTGGTCCTATTGACGGCATGCCGTAGTTATGGGCCTGGAAATACAATAAATAATATAAATTTCTATTTTGTATGACATCGTAATGGATACTTAGAGGATAAAACAGATATTGAACAGAAATTTCATACATCACAGTCCTACATCAGTGGATTATTTACACAATTTTAAGTGTTTGTATACCTATGAAAGTTTTTAATCGTGTAAAACTTAAAAGAAAATTTGATGGCAAAATTAAAGGTTTTCGATACTTTAAAGGTAATAAAATACAAGGAACTAACCCATCCCTATAATAATCTAACCTAATATTATAAAGCTGAAGAGTTTGTTTGTTTGTTTGTAAATACTAATCTCAGGAACTACTGGTCCGATTCGAAAAATTCTTTCAGTGTTAGATAGCCCATTTATTGAGGAAGGCTATAGGCTATATATGTACCACGCACAAAGCCGGGGCGGACCGCTAGTTAATAATATTATGCCAGCTGAGCTGATGACTAACTATAAGGTTTGGTGATGATTGTATCATAATAATCTGTCTCACCTTTCTGCCCAACGACTGTAAGCAAATAACAACAGAATTTAGATTCTGTCTCTCCCAAAGGTCAACAGTTTGGAAAGTCTCCTGCGCGGGCACACCAAACTGCTTGGCGGCTTCGAGGAACGCGTTGATGTTCTCCATGCACTTGAACGCCATTTTAGACTCGTTTATCTTCTTCACCTGGCCCGGTTTGATGCTGTTCGCGAGCCTGGAAATGCCGGGATACTTGTTATTTATTAGGTGAAGGGGTT
>NC_052116.1:6685985-6716381 GCF_012273895.1 Zerene cesonia | reverse complement strand
TTTGTATGACATCGTAATAGATACTTAGAGGATAAAATAAATATTGAACAGTAATTTCATACATCACAGTCCCACATCAGTGGATTATTTACACAATTTTAAGTGTTTGTATACCTATGGAAGTTTTTAATCGTGTAAAACTTAAAAGAAAATATGATGGCAAAATTAAAGGTTTTCGATACTTAAAAGATAATAAAATACAAGGAACTATCTAACCCATCCCTATAATAATTAATCAATACTAATATTATAAAGCTGAAGACTTTGTTTGTTTGTTTGTACGCACTAATCTCAGGAACTACTGGTCCGGTTTGAAAAATACTTTCAGTGATTCTTAGATAGCCCATTTATTGAGGAAGGCTATAGCCTGTACCACGGGCGAAGCCGTAGCGGACCACTAGATAATAATATCATGCCAGCTGAGCTGATGACTATTAAGTTTAGTGATGATTGTATCATAATAATCTGTCTCACCTTTCTGCCCAGCGACTGTAAGCAAATAACAACAGAATTGAGATTCTGTCTCTCCCAAAGGTCAACAGTTTGGAAGGTCTCCTGCGCGGGCACACCAAACTGCTTGGCGGCTTCGAGGAACGCGTTGATGTTCTCCATGCACTTGAACGCCATTTTAGACTCGTTTATCTTCTTCACCTGGCCCGGTTTGATGCTGTTCGCGAGCCTGGAAATGCCGGGATACTTGTTATTTATTTAAATGTCATTAATTGAAAGCCTCTTAGGTGAAGTGGTTGATGTGATTACTATAAAAAGTCCAGTTGAAAACTATAAAGCAATCACGGTAGGAAACAGAAGGCTGTTCATCAGAAGGCTGACAATAGGTAGCTATTGGTAGATAAAAAGGAATGATCAGTGGAAAAGATTCGAAATCATTATTGTCATCGTATTTCTACTTCTTCCTTTATTATGAATTATTCATAACTAGCTTTTGCCCGCGGCTTTACATGCTTTAAATTAGGAGTAGTTTAATAGATGTTATACAAAAAACCTTCCTTTTGAACCACTCTATCTATTAATAAAAACTCCATCAAAATCCGTTGCATAGTAATTTAAGCATACATAGGGGACAGGGACAGAGAATGCGACTTTGTTTTATACGTACTATGTAGTTATGATATACCTATTTGTATACATGACTTAACTCATAAGTATCTTTTTATAAATATTATAGAGAATATAAAGTTCTCTTTTCCTAATCATTTGTTTTTTGCTCATCAACTTATTTTAAATATCGATTCTAATGTAACACGGCAATCTGGACTAGATTGTTACCTAGCGATAAGACAGCCATTTGTATATATTTTTATTTTACGCTCTGTATGTACTTCGTGTGTAGTACAGTATTAAATTAACAAATATCTCATATTTTATATCACAAGGAGACGAATTCGTTTTAGCGACCATTAATCTTATGTGTTCAGTTTACAGGATAATACTATTTAACAAAAATTTCAATTTAAAGTATATTACAAAATAACGCATTTCTATTTATGTACTATTATAAAAAAATAAACAAATTGAACTATTCATGGGATAAATTTAGGTTGATTCTCAATTCAGGTTAATATAACAGGAACGAACAAAGCAATTACCAATGTTGGCTGATACCTATATTGAGTTTATGGTGAGCCTAAATAAACAATTGTTTAGCTGCCATTGAATTTAATGAGAAACTCACTATCATGTTCAGTATTATACCAACATGCTTTGAGGTCACATAATTTTGTTACTGGTTTTTTTATTTCTGTATCTACCTCAATATATTTTAATTACTAATCCTTACTTATATAAATGCGATAGTATGTTTGCTTGTCTTTCTTTGACGTCGCAACGGAAAGATTTTATAGTTTGACTTGTGTCTGGAGATAGGCTATTTTTAACTAGTGTAAATCATCTCGTTTTCATTGGAATTTTCTTTGACTACGCAGGCGAAAAGCTAGTTGCTACATATTTCAAAAATTTATTTTCCAAAAAAAATCCATTCAATAATATTGAACGAAGTGCTTTTTAATTTGTAAATATTTAATCCTTTTGACAATTGACACATGATCAAGAAAACTTGTTAGACATCTCATGAAATCGAAAACTAAATCTGGTACATTTGAATTCCAAAATGTTCTTTCTCAGCGCTTGTGGTGCCATTTTTTATGATATAGGAATACTCATAATCTCTATCTAGAAAAAAATTAAATTCTAGTACATAGGAATGTATTATTTGGTCCCAAGCATACACGATTCAATGAGTTACAAAATACGGATAACAGATACATTTTTAACATTACCCAAACATTATTGAATAATAATAATGAATGAATAATTAAAACACATACTTGCACAGAAGGGTTCCGTCTTTAAGCACTTCATAGAAGTTATCCATGTCCCCGGACACATTGATGGGCTCTCCTGTGATTACCCTGATCCATTCTAAGCATTCTTCAGCCAGCTCTTCACTGTATTTGCTGTTTATCTGGAATGAAGAAAAACAAGGTTTAAAATCACTTTCATTAGCGCTTACAAATATGGAGGGAAAAAGAATTCTTATCTGTGTAAAAGTTAGACTTAATTAACGAAAACATCGTTAATTGTACATATTTTTAATTAAACGTTAAAAATATGTTATTAAGTTATATATCCCAATGGAATGCTTCCAATATAATTTAGTTCAACGAGTAAGAAGCCAGGGTACTCTTATTTAAAATCAAAATTAAAGCATCTGCTTTATATTCGCATTCGCTGTTGTTAATAACATTGAATTTAAAAAGTAACATACAAAATAAAACTTGTTAAAGTTAATTAGTGTTCTAGTCTATGGATTAGTACCTACTATAAAAATGTTAACTCGTTCAAGCCTCGAGAGCGACTTAATACAACGACTGTTTACGAAGTACGTAACTAGGTCAACGCTTTATTAAATTAATTTTTACATACAATTTTTCCAGCTGGCTTGGGTTACGCTCAAAAAAAAAATATTTCGTACATTCGATTTTCTCTAAAAGTATGCAAAAATGAGTACAACCAAAATATACTAATTTAAGAAATGACTACGTATTCAAACTAACTGAATAATTGATATGCTTCATGACCAATTACTTCTTTATAACAGTTATTATAATAAAAGGTGACGCACAATATGACTGCAATTTACAACCTTCATTTAACAAGAAGAGAAATGGGGTCACGTATAAGAGACGCAGAACAAGGTCTATGAATGTAGATATTATGTGTGCACTTACGGTATGTATCTATTGTTTATGGGAAACATTACATTAATTCCTAATTTAGGATTAAAATATGACTAGATAAGGAACCAGTTTATGTAGGCACATGTTTTCCTTGCGAATAACAAACGGTGCTTGAAATGAAATAAAATGAATGCGACTGTGAGCGCTGTTCAACGCGAAATTATAATATAAAACAGTGTAAAATTTCGTTTTATTTACTAATAAATAAATAATAAAAAATTGTCATAAGATTAAATACATTTTCAATCTGAAGAACTTCATTTTTTCTACAGAATGCATCTATTTTAAAAATAAAGTCTACAATTATGAAAGATCGTTAGTTTTATAATCGCAAGACATTTGCATGAACCAAAACAATGACAAACATGACAAGAAAAACGTAACAATTTTATCTTTGTATTATATGTACTTATATAAATATATAAACATTTAATTCAAACGCATGAATTTGTCTAGAAGTACTTATTACCACAGATTATTAAATAGTTAACTACGTACTATTACTGACGTAACTTCTTTCATTTAATATTCCCATCATACAAGTCTAGATCCTTCAAGGCGAATGAACAAAATCCTATAACGAATGCCAATATTATAAACTGATTTTGATACAATATAAAAGTTATATATATGAGTATACAGTTATGCAATTTTAACAATATTGCATAGAGAGGGCGATGACCCTTGACCTGCCTATATCGAAATCTAGTTTGGAAATCTATCCATCATTTTAATTATACTTCTCAAATTTGTAATATTTGTTTTGTGATCAGAACAGCCTGCAGGGCAAAATTTTAATTAACATTTGTGTACATAAAACGAAAATATATTGAATTTTCTATATGCATAAAACTTCATTATCAGGCCGTACCTAAGCCACGAAAATGATACTCAAGGCCTGGTAAGTATTTATAGATGTTTATAAAATAAAAGTAAAATTTTACCATCTTTTTTGTTACTGCATACATTCGTTCATTTTTTTTATATAAACTAATAAAGTACATAGTTTGTTTATGTTATAAATTGCGCAGACAATGTATAACATAAAGTATCGAAATTTGAGATTGGGATTATTTCTATCTTTATTAAACTGATTGAAGTGAATAAATAAAGTACATATACACTAAAACACATAACACAATAATAAATAGAATTAAATGCGTATGTGCGAAACCTTATTTTATGCGAGTTTCGTCAATGTTAACCATTTGCGCGAAGGTCGCACTGATAAGGACAGGATAAATAGTTTTTATACGCGATTGTAATATTAAGCCATGTGGCATACATAATATATTTCAGTTAACTGCCCATTGAGTTTATCTTATATTGGTATTATGGTGACAGTATTGGGATATAGTACTTATAAATAACAACTTTACTTTAGGTAATTTCTAGATTATGGACCATTTGCAAATTTCAAAAAATCACCGATGAATTATTTAAATTTAACATTAAAAATTACAATAAACACAAATACACAAACGCAGTTATAGATTTATTATACGAAACGAATCTTGTAAGACGATAAGCTTTACTTGTACCAACAATTATTATAACCGCAGTTATTTGGTGGTTAAGTACATATCCATATTGACTATCATAAAACTAATTCAAATCTTTAATGTTCAGTTACATCACTACATAGTATAAATCAAACTCACGTTCTATGTTCCTATGTCCCTTCGTATGCTTAAATCTTTAAAGCTACGCATTGGATTTTGATGAGGTTTTTTAATAGATAGATTGATTCAAGAGGAAGGTTCATATGTATAATAACATGTATCAAAATACTCCGAATTTAATGCGTGCAAAGCCGCGGGTAAAAGCTAGTTTATTTAAATAATAGCTAGACTTAAAAATTACGAAATAACAGGATTTCATATAAGACTTAAAAATAAATAGAATCTGTCTCCTCGCCTAACATCAATGGACGAGTAATAAAATCTGTGTATAATGAAATAAGAAGCAATACGTTACGTTTACTCTAGACTCGATTTCCATGACTTGATGAACCAAATAACTTCAAGATAAAGTGACAACCGTCTGGCGCCAGATGTATTTTGTTATGGCCACATACCGCTCAATAAAAACAATTTATATGGCTTAGGTCTTGATGAATTACATTCGTGGGTATAAACGTCTTTGAGATGGGTTGCCATGATTAAACCTCGATGTTTAGCTAGCCCACTTTTATGAAGACCAGCTTTTATAAGAACAAGAAAGATCTGTGCATAGATGGAAGGCAAAAAAATTTGTCACACGCAGTCCCAAGTGTTGAAATAATGTTCCATAATATTTTCTATAGGAATTGATGGTAATTGTAAAAAAAGCCATTGTTGAACAAGAATGTTTTGTTAAAGGATATTTATTATATGTTAAAAAAGATTTTTATGTTACATATATAACATGCTTTTACTTATGTTACATAATTAAAATGTTGTTTATAGGATATATGTGTATAGTGAACTTAAATAAATTCTAAGACGCCTTAGATACGTACCATTCTATATTCTATCTGTACTATGATTTATAAAGGGTGAAATATATTACTAAAAAAAAAATAAAGTCGATTTGAGAAGCTCCGCCCTTTTTTTAAGTCGGTTAAAATCAGTAGGAAGTAACAGAAAACTTTTGAAATAAAAATTGCTCTCTGGTTTTAACGTCAGTAGATGCTATGCGTCGTTTTGCTTTAAGGCAAATGACCTAAATGTCATATTCAGGCTGTATTCTCCATAGAACAATATTTTCTGTTATATTCAAAGCCCACGATATTTTTTATCTTTGATATCGTTGCTTATAAACATATGCGATTACCTGGTACGAATATTTCATTATAATTTTTTAATTTCTTTTATTTCTGCAGTACTTATGTAAAAATGTAAAAGATATTGTAGACTTTGAGTTAGACTAGTAATTAATAAGTAGTGGGTCTCCCTATAAAGCGACTTTGTCGATACTAAAATAAATGGAATGGTAATTAAATCACTATTTACACCAAGTGTGACTAAGCTATCTATAAATTGGCCAAAAAAAAAACATCACAGACCGCATTGAAATAATATTAAATACGTGTAAATTGTAACAAGTTGTTCAAGTTATCAGAAAGGAGAATTCGGTCAGAGGTTTTCGTAGGGTTTTAAAGTTTACTCCACGGTCAGGTTCACGGAAAACTTACGAGCAAATGAAATGAGTCGATTTCTCAATAGTCAATTTGTCACGAACTGTACAGAAATATTTTATATCACGTAATAGTAATATAGATGACTCAATACTAAGGAATACATGAAACAGTCTCGTTTTGTAAGGATACGAGATTGGGGCAACATTGAATCGCAGGATGACGTAATAAGCGAAGGATTCAGATGAGTCAACAGAGGGCAGACGTTATTAAAAACGGTCATATGTTGCCGAAATTTCTTGATTAATACACGTTAATATGTCCGGTATGATGTTGCAATGCAAAACGAGCAAATTTGAATTGAATTTATAGACATAAATTAAATTCAATGGTGTGGAATGAAAAGAAAGAATGGAATGTACCTATGAATTTTTTTTATTTAGTTCAGTAATTTATTCTACCATCTGTTTGTAACAAAAAAAGACAATACAAAATCGTAAATTGTAAAAACAGTGTTATTAAAATATCAAGAATGTATTTAATTTATACCGAGTAGTACAGCGCCTAAACTAAATTCCTCATCTATTTCTCTACAATATTTGGTTTTACTTACATATACACGATTCCTATAACCTATTTTAAATGCATCTTTATCTCTTAAATTCTTTAGAAAATTGTTGCATAACAATTGATCTCCGGAATATAAAACCTCAGTAACTTTGTTTAAATTGATTTCATTGCAGGTCATTGATTTATGATTTCGCTGGACTAATTAACAATTATGTTAATTCAAACGCGTGACGGATGTACGGTTGAAATTCAACGTGTCGATAAAGTTACCCGATAACGCTTGACTATTCGGCCGACCATTAATATTCCAAACATTATCTAATTTGTGTTTCAAGACAAAGGAAATGGATTCTTGTCAGTAGCTATGTCCCGTTTCTACTATTTCGACCAGTCTGTGCATAACTACAAATATTGTATTAATATTTAATTAATTGGTTTATATTTTATGTTTATGGTATGAAACATTCCCTAGTTTGCAGCTATCATAATGTTTACTTATCGTTCCTTGATAACGTTAACGGTTTAATTAAAAACGTTAATACTATTGCAACACACGTTTAGAATTATTATACGATATTTTAAAAAGGTACCTATTTAGAGGATTTACTCATTACACAAGAGTTGCAATGTAATACAAATGTTAAGCCCTATTTTAATAATAGCAGATGTGCTTGAAGGCCGTTAATGATGACCAATAGCGTACACAACGCTCTTTCATGACCAATCTCAGTGCGTATTAAGAACCATACATGTCCGTTAGCAACAAAAACTCTGCTCAGAAATAAATATGACTCAATGTCAATGGATTGGATACTATCTTATTTCTAGAAACGTTTATTTCAAATGTAATGTATGCGGAAAACAGAACTAACAATTCGTACAGGTTTATTCAAATGGTTACATGTAGACCTTGTGATTAACAATAGTTCCAACATTGACCGGTAAGGAGACAGGAATGGGGTCACAATGAGGCCGCCTTGTGCTTAACGTGTGCTAATTTGATGCAATGATCAAACTTATTTGTATAAAATATAGTGATAGACCATGGTATGGCTGATCGTGGGAAACATTGTTTTCTAACTAGTTATTTTCATTCTAGTAATTTTCTCTTTTCTCTTGTATTAATATTTATACAGAACGAATAAAGTATTGTCACTACATCTGACCGTTAAATTTGACCCTATTTTGAATGTATTTGAGGTATCACCTTATCGTTTCTGGTTCGTTAATTCTTCAATGTGGCGATGGTTGAAAGGAACTTGAATTTTTATTATTATCGTTCTCTTATCACTTCCTTTTGAATATTTATTAATCTAAAGGGGTTTTATATAAAGCAGTCTTGTGTTTTGTTAATCTATGACATATCCTCGTACACACTATATTAATCGTTGCTTAATTTTCTAAGCACTATGCATTATAGTTTCATGTGTAAGAACACTGTTTTATATATTGTTAAGTAAGCTTAATATCAAATACTAATTCCTATGTTCGCCATTCGAAACGAGCTTCTAGATAGAGGTTTAAATTACGATGATTATATCAACATCTAACGTTTCAAGGGGGGCCACCCAGGAATATAGCGAAACTAGTATTAGAACTGTTTAATGTTTACATTTGGTCCAAACCACAAGGGTTTAAATTCAAAGGAGACGCAAGAGAAATTTGGTCAGGCGTCAATCTTAAACATATGGTGTTGTTTTGAAAGTAGCCTATATTATTTAAGCCTTATAAATACGTCCTGAGTAAAGGCCACACCATATAAGGTGCGGTTGTGTTGTAAGTGAACCGTGCCTTGTATGAGTCATCGTCTCGATGAATTAGTATGAAAAAATTCTTTTGCACCTAATTGAACATCTGTTCCCATAAACTAATAACTTATATTCAGCTAAGGTCGCTATATAATTTAACGATAAATCTGATATATGTACAATTAAAATATATTGATTAAGGTAAGACCAAGAATTTCTTCAGACGTAGACAATAGCTGGATATATATGAAAATAACGTGACAACAATACCTGCCTTCTAAATTATTACTAACATTTCTTAGTAATTGTGCCCTAAATATTATAACTCATCATATTATATTTAAATGATGTCATTAGAAACTTCGAGACGCAGCGTCATACTTGAGGAATTTAACAAAACAAACTATATTGCACTTAGTCGTAGCCGGAAATGTTATATGATTCTGTTCCATGTCCTATGTTTGCATTTAATTAATAATTATATCCAGTAGTTTTATTGAAACAATTCGTCTGCAAAGATTTACTTTTTTTTTGAAATTGTTGAAAGAAAATTCTGAGATTGTCTTACAATTTTAATAATTCATATTTTTATTAGGGACCTCTTTATTACCCTATCGTTTTTTTTATTGATATCTTAACTATCTTGAGTTTGATTATTACTTAGGTATTGCATAGGTATGATATTAGTCTCTGAATATCGCTAAAAAGGTTTACTGGTTTTGAAATTTTATCAACAGCTGTTGAACGATTTAAATGCGCAAACGTAACCAACGTGTAGGCAAATTTATTTCGAATTTATGCAATGAATGTCTAAAATATGAGAAAATCTCTGTAGATCCTTATGTATCGCTATAGCACGGTTTTAAACATTTCTGTTTCCAGAATTCCGTGGAAAAATATTCAGAATGCCAACGTCCAATCTAGCTCGTTCCGTAATTGATGGCACGAATTAAACTACCATATGCAGTTATGTGACTGCATGATTACGTTATTTATTAAAAATGCATTGGCGCCGTACATTGCTTCCACGATAGCGGTTCTCTCGAGGAAACCGGTTGAAAGTGTTGACCGATTCTCCTTGACCCACATGGGTTGCAGGAAGAAAGGTGCATGGATGACTTCCAATATCCATGTTACTTTTATGAATACGTATTACAATGTATGTAATGGTGAAGGCGCAACGCACTTGTGTATTGTCCGTTAACCACTTATTTTGGTAGCTTGTTACGACGAGTTATAAGTTTGAATATTATCCAGTAAAGTGTATAGATATTAAATGTCGTAGAAATTTATACTTCTTATGAAATGATGGATAAATGACACAAAACTACAAAAAAATAACATAAATTAAGGCAAAAGGTAGTTAATATTTGGGTGAATCTAAAATTGATTACAACTTCTAGAAATATTCACGTACCTACTAAAGATTTAATAATAGACCCTAAAACAGTTTAATCTGTTCTAGATGATTCGCTATTAGTTTAAATCTGTTAGTCATTAATTTAAAAGGGTACTGAGAACCGAATATTTAAATTTAATCAAAGAATACAGTTAAAAAATTTTGGAAGTAAGAACCTCGATAAAAGCATCGGATTAAAAAAGTATCAACGAATAACATCAAAAACGGTGCTTCACTATAGGACCAAACTGCAATCAACTCGTATTCAAATAGAATACATAACATATTGAGCAATCTAAATTGTAGGGTCAATAACCGCCTTCCGTATTCTTAATGCTATATGCTCCTGTTACTTGATTTTTGTCTGCCAAATTAAGAATTTTAACTGTTTATATTAATTGCATTTAAATGTACTGTATACAGTTGCAAGAAGTATAATAATTAGAATTATGTATATTTAGTAATTAGTAGGTCATTGTAATAAAAAGGAAATATATGATAGAATAAATATATTGATATAAATTTTATGCTTGTTTATATCAGTAAAACACAGTGCAATAAAAACCAATAAAAAACGTGAATGAAACCATAATTTTAATAGTACAGATGTACTTGTATGTATTGTGTATGGTTTCATTGACTACGATTTAAAAATTTTCTTCCGTAATATGAACTTCGAAACAGGCATGTTAGTTTTTTTTTATAAAATACGAGGCTTCAATCTGTCCCGGTTTACCCTGTTTGCCCTAGTTTCTAGGGCGTCCGGGGAGCATCCGGGCTCGGTTCTTCAATAGGGTGTAAAACATGACAATATATTCTTTACATTTATCTTTATAAAAATACGAGATATTTCGAAAAATTTCTTGAACACAGAGTACATTATATAAGTACTAACCAAAATATAGATAGAGATAATAGATAGTAAAGAGTCTCTGATCTGTTTTAAACTTAACATTACCAGAAGGGATTAGGATCTCACTGAGGTCGACTGCCGAGTTGCCACTAAAGACCAAAGAAGTTATTTTGGCATACCGAATGGTTTATACTAATGAAACATGAAATAAAAGAGAAGAACCGATTCTGGCATTACGTTTGCTCATATTTCTACATAACAATTACTTTACAATTATCAAAGTATTCAAAAGTGTTACAATAATACCCGATAAATAAGAAATTTCATAAAATTTCAAGGAAATAATGGAAATAAAATGTAGAAAGACGAACTTATCGTTTTACCTACGTGTGCTATCACCGCCCATCCAATTTCGAAATTAGTCTGCTACTAGTACAAAATTGCGACAGCGTACCAACTAAAAAATGTGAAAATTTTTTCCGTAGTTTTATAATTTAGGTTTATCACTTTGTCATTTTACCAATTAGTTAGGTAAATCACTTTTGATTCGAAGCTACTTGTAACTTGAATCTACTAATAAAATGAATGTTAAACTTTAAAACACGATTTAAGGTTTAGACAAAATTCACACTTATAAACTCTGAAGCGACTTTAATTATTAGGTTTTATTATGTTTTGTATATCCTAATCTTATAACACAATATACAATTATGTATATAAAATAAACAAAATATTGTAGAATCTATACATCTTAATGATGTATCCTGAACGCATACATAAAATTTATGAGTATACAAAATTGTCTCTAGTCACAAACGGCTAAAAATCGTGGGCAATGCATTATTCATTATACCCTGACACGTCAACACACTTGCATCATGCAGCAGACTCACCAAAAGCAAATAACCGAGCATAAAGCTCTGCTCCGTAAGCTACGTATTTAAAATTCAAAATGTATCCCAAGCAATACCTACAGCATCGGAATTTCCTTACACATAAAAATGTGCACATATATGTAAAATGTGGCCGCAAATATGTCGTGCCAATTACACTATTGTTCTATGATGTATGAATATTGTTAGTTAGTCACGTTGTACTTACATCATTTTTGTAATGCGTACTTTGTGGTTAGGTGCATTTATCACTACGGTTATGAAATCGTTCATCTATTCTCCATGTTCATTGATAATATCGATATACTCTAGGTATATACAACTATGATTATTCCAAAGAAAGATGCGATGTATACTTATATTATAAAGCTGAAGAATTTGTTTATTTGTTTGTTTGTTTGAACATACTAATCTCAGGAACTACTGGTCCGATTTGAAAAATTCTTTCAGTGTTAGATAGCTTTCGATTCTTTCATTTATTGATGAAGTCTATAGGATAGAGAGTGGTTAAATGTGGGTCAAGAATCACACAATCTCCGCAACATATTTTTAACCGATGTCCAAAAACGACGGAGGTTCTCAATTCGTACGCTTTTTCCTGTATATTATACCATTATATATACCATTTGAGTAGTTGACACCTTTTAATTAAACTTCACGTTTAATCAAACCAAGTTGTAACGCACAATTAGTACTAATCAAGAATGAATCTAGAAGGCAGACAATATGGTAAAATGTCTTTAATAAGCTTTGATAAAAAGCCTTTTAAAACATTTACTAAAATTAAGGCACTTACAATGTCTAATAAATTATTTCGTGGGATTATTCAGTATCGGGTTGGTAATATACCAACATTTCCTAGAAAATTCGAAAACCGGCCTTCAGCTTATAAAATACATATCCTATAAAATAGTAATATATAAAAACGAAACGAAACCTTACAAAACACTACCTGACGTAATAAACAACATGTATGAAGTAGGTACATATGCTCTGATAAATATACATCTTAATTCTCTGCAATTATCTATCTATTGTTAAAGAAATCAGTGACATTAGACATAGCTGTAGAATCGATTGAATAGAGGAAACTTTCCATAAACAATATACATAGACTAGAAGATTGTTAAGCTTATTATATTTGAATCTGCAATACATAGAAAGGTACGAGCATATAAGGTAAATTCAAATGTAATATATGACCGTTAATAGAGTTATTTATAATACATGAATTCATAATAAGATACATATTATATCATTTCAAGTTCACTCCGGGATACACCGTACCAATCTGTACAAATTAGCGTTAAAGATAAAAAAAAGAATTAAATGAAATAACAAAATGCATCCGTCGCATATTGCTACAGATAATTAATAATGCTAGGTAACAAAAATAAGTTTATAGACTGAAATATAAATGAATTTTTTTAATCCAAATAAATTTAAACTCAAAAAAATGTTTTAAAATTTATGTAACCATAGATAATTCAGTTATAATTAAAATGATTTTGTGGACGATAAAACACACCTGTAGTCAAGTACAAGTGAGGACCACGATGGTGTTTAGAAATACCTACCCACACGGGGCTTACAAACGTTTTTTGCCGTGGAAATTGGAACCTGTTTTCGACCGTTTAAGATTCTTGTTTCGTCTTTCTTAAAATAGTATGTACAGGGATTTACTTATATTAGAGTTAAAGATCAATACGTGCTAGGTCAGATTATAAAACAATACCTTTCGTTATAATGTATGAGATTAAATAACTAGATATATTTTATAATACTTAAGTTGATATGTTTTTGCCATATTCTTATTAGAACTTTCTAGCTAAAGTAGCTAGAAAGTTCTTACACCCTTAATACCTTATAATAATAATTATGGACATATTACGAGGCACGTGACATAAATAGGTCATGGCTGAGTCCTTGGCTCAGCATCTGGACCACCCAGCATCCCTAATCGATATGGCTATCAGGCTTCAACGGAAAAGTGCTCGTACGGCCTTCAAAAACACAATTTTGCCGACAAGGCAGACATCTTACTGGAAAATTTTAATATTTAAATATTAAAAGTAAAAAAAATACATACCTTTCTTTGAGCCTCCGCGGCAAATCCAGATTTAGTCGCCCTGTTGTTTGCCATTTTGTAACTACAAACTATTTTGTACAATAAATAATAAATTAAATCACAGACGCGGTTTGTCGTGAAGTCACCACGGGAAGAAGTATATAATCGCTATACAAATATAAACAGCGGCGCGGGTCGACTGGCGACCTGTTCTATGTGTGAGTGTGTGATGAATGACATCATGCAGCGAGCGCGGAGCGGCCGGCCGGTGCACGACTCTAGGGATGTAACGGCGACCACGATATCGACGAGAGGTATAAACCGATAACCTTTACACTTCGGCTCATGGTCGCACACACACAATAGTTAAATGGGAGGCATATCTAATATGTAAGTATTTGAACGTAAAACAACATTAATTGAAATTATTAATAATTTTAGAAAAAAAAAAAGCGTTATTATTAGTATAACTCAGGGGGCTCTAAATAAAAGATCTTTTTTGTCATTGATGCAATTTGAAAATTATAAATTAAAAATTGTGTATTAAATCTAAATTTACAATTATACCTTAATTATTAAAATAAAAACGTTTCGTTTTATTTTTAAAGAGCTAAGGTAGATTCAAATGTTTATTGTTTATCGATAATGATTATAGGTCGTATCCTGCCCTATGAACCCCAAATGAATGTAAAATGAAAACCAAGTATGGAATACAATATGAGAGAATGAGACGAATATATTGTCGCCTTGTCATCTCGTTCTGTCATCATACTAAGGCACCTGAAGACGCGCATGGTCAACTCGTCACTAATTTAAAATCAAATATAAGAAAAAAAATTAACTTCGCACATTGAATTTAATATTTGTATTTTGTTTAAATGAAAGTAGAATATTATTACGCTAAGTAAATATCGGTTTCTTTATATTATGCTGAATATTTTAAAATGTTTTTTTATTTTACTGCCATCTATGGAATCTATGCCGAATTACTAGATTTCAAGGATACTCTGTAATGAAATATGGGCATAGTACGGTTTGTATGAAAAAGATGACGTGATTTTATCATCCTGTAATACCCTAAATTAATAAAATATTGTATTGAAAAATAAAATATTTTATGGATTTGAGTAAATAAAAATCTAAGTTCTATTCAATTAATTCTAAAAATCCTTGCAGAGTCCTTCTTTATTAAATACTAGTTAATACTCTTTCGAAGAACAAGCATTGTGCATTTTGAAAACTGCTATAGAACAATAAATTTCTTCTGACCAAACTGACATAGGAATTTCCTGTCAATTCTTGAGCAATGAACAAGCCAAATTACAGTAAAAACCTTAACATGAAGGAATAGTAAAAGAAACGCTGACAAAAACATGAAAATATAATTAAAAACATTTAGAACTCATATCATTAAGTAAGCAAAGGTCTCGTCAAAATGGAATATCATGGAAGACGTCGCCGTGGAAGACCAAGGGTTAACCCAGTCATACCGGCCTTTGCACCGAGACAGAAAAAGTCGTCATTCTTTGATAGTTTATGTAGTTTTCTCGTAATGTCTAGCCTAATGGCTATTATATACTTACTTTTAGAACATCATTGTAGCGTTTGTAGTAGCAAATGTGATTTACACAACATATCAAAAGGAATAAATGAAATAACAGTAAGTATTTTTGTATAGATAAAAGGCTCGGCAACAATTTCGAACACAGCATTTTATGTGATTATTTTTTCAGGTTAATCTTTCAGATATGAAGAATTCTTACTACGACTTAGAGTGGAAAATATTGAAGTTCTCAGAAGAGTTGCCAAAAATAGAAGGACAAGTGGAAGTTTTGGAAGCATTAGCTAATACGCTTGAAAGGGGAGATTTTGGATGGAATCCTAAAACGCAATTATCTTTGCCCAATGTTGATGTATTTCTAAATATTGAAACGCCGAATCATTTGAAAAAAGACGACTTTTTAAACTTCACACAAAATCAAAAGGAGATTAAGGCGGAATGACTAGATTTGGATACTTTTGAAATTGTGAGAAACCGAATGAAGGCAACTTTTTAATCTTGTTATACAATGCAAATAAAAATTGTATACAAATTTGTAATTTATTTCAATTGAAAACTCAATTCAACAAGAAATTTTATATGTAATTGTAGTTATTCACATTAGTATTTCCAGTGTTTGTTTTGGTGTGTTTTATTGCAATAGCAGTCTTTTTTGTAAACACAATATTGCCGCGTTTCTACGCCAACACCTGTGGATTTTAGAGAAGATCTTGTTAAAGTTGTGGCATTTTTCGAATAATTACTCAATTCATTTTGGGTAGCTTGGTTAGTCGTTATTTTTGCCTCTTTTTTAGGTCTACTCTTGTCCTTTAATGTTGATAGTACATTCATATCATGTTGTTTTCTTCGATCCAAATGCCGATGATGTTGCTCGTTATGATGATAGTGTACTGCGCAACTTTTTCGATGTTCTAGTTTGGCAATTTCATTAAGTTCTTTATGAAGACTATCGTAAGCAGCTCCTATATCCAATATTGTGTGCTAAAATGAATGAATAATCACTTGTAAATATTGAAATGTCATAGCAGTATTTCATCAATAGACATGACACTGCATTTATACTAAGTATATGTATATAATGAGGTGATATAATATCCAGTAGGTATAAATATGGTAGGTCAGTAGTTAATTGAATCGCCTGCAATTTGAAGTCCATTACTGAGTGTGATATTTAATAATATAAATAGGAATTTTCAATTCATCTTCACGCGGTCACATTGACAGAATGAAAGCGAATCAAATGCCTACATAGCTACATTTCGTAGTCTAGAGTAGATCTGTCGTTTGCCACACTGCTGAACTACGAAGAACTGTGAATGCCCCTTATTATAATATTATGTTGGATAATAGCAGACAGAAGAAGAGAGAAATAAGATTGATATTTTTACTTATGCTGCTTTTTCTTTAATATGGTCGTCGGGATACAGTTAAGAACACACCACATAACATTAAAAACAAATGACATATAGTATGCCCTAGATTTATTATGACTAAGTTGTTTTACATTATCCTAGAATGTATGCATTACTTCGTAATCGTATAAATTAATAATTGTTATCCCTGCCAGAGTTTAGGGTTCACAGTTTTGATATCAAGATCGGGTATTGTGTTAAATGCTATTAATACTTCATAGAATTCCTCAGTGGCAGCCTGGCATTTGGAATTACGCCCAAGCCCTGTATACGATACATTATGTAGGTACTTTACATCATTCTTCTTAAAACTTAACATAGTTTATAACAGAACAATAAATAACCTTTAATACGTGTAAGCTCGTTTTCATATGACTGATTTCGTTGTGGAAAAAATATCTATCCCAAAAGTGGGTTGTCAAATGTCCAGCCACTGCAATTATTGCAATAAAAATGCTTAATTCAAAAATGAAGTTCTTGCTTAGAGGCATTGTTTTAATGTTTTCCTTTTTTAATTTACACAATTTTCTTCATTTAAACTACAGAGAAAAATAGATGTCGTACATTTCTATAGTTTCTTTTACAAACACATCGCGAATTTAATTCATGACTGGGTAATTTTTATTACAATTTATAACAACAATCCTGTCGTCATTACATATGAAATTGACAAATGTTATGGCATACATGTCATTTATGTCATGATTATCCAAAATGCATGACAGCTACTACTTACTCAAGTGAGATCTTACATTTTTTGGATAAATATTAATCTACTAACTCTTTTGACATTAAGGATTCATCATCACATGGAGGAATTGAGAAATTTAGTTTTTTTTATTATTATTCGCTATTCCACCAAATAATATTATAATTATATCTTAGCACCATTTTCATCGACTGGACGGTAGTTTCCTGAAAAAAAGTATCACAATATATAATTTTGGCCAGTTATTCCTTTTATTCAATGTTTTTTGTTCAACAAGTTATCTCGGAATTTAGAAATTTGATCATAAGAGTCGAAATTGCGGCGATAATTTATTTCTGATCTACTTTAATAACGAGGTCTAACTACTTTAATAAGAAATAAAAACTGTAATTTATAATATATGCTAGTTTCCCTTGTATAATTCGCATCCAGCTTCCGTACTATATTATTTATAGTAATAATATGAGCAAAATGGCTTAGAGCACTCCTGCTAAATGTCGACAGTCCAGACAATAAAATAATTACTATACTTATTTAAAACTCGTTTATTTAAGAGGAATCTTTTTCTAAAGCTACTCACCTTCGGTATAACTTAATGGTTGACGTGGATTTATCAAACGATATTGATTTTTTTCGCATCCTGTGCGTCCGTTGTGTGCATGGCAGCACAGGCGCCGAAGGGAATACCTCAAGATTTTTGCGACATGAAAGAAAATCATGCTTTATATTGCATATTGTAGACCACTGTTATATGGTATCGACATGTGTCGTGGCATGGTAAACGCACTAAAGCACGAACGCACTAACTACATAATAACTACTAAAAAAAAAAAGGTTTCGGTAGTAACTAATTTTCCATGGAAATGACCATTTCGTGTTAATAGTAATTTTATCTTTAGAATATATATGTCTTCTCTATGTGTATGTATCATTTTCATTAAACTTTTTATGTGTCTTCTAATGGATTCGACTATTTAAAATTCGAACGCGAGGGAAGCCACGTGCAAAACCTAGTTTTATAAAAATATACCTTTATATTTTGTACATTTTTGTGAAAAATATCTACAATTCCTCTATCTACAGTACTTCAGATAACTATAAATTATAAGAACAGATCAAGAACGTAACGAACTAATCCCTCATTAAAACTGCCCAGATTAAAGATAGTACTATCTATCTTTTATAATTCCCAACAATTTCTCAACAAGCCACGACACACGATAATATAATAAACGCCTACTGTATTTGTTTCCTCGTCACGCATTGTGTATTGAAGTATGCACAGTTCTTCAGCGGCTGTGAAGCACGCCGCTTCCGCTTGTTCGATCTGCCCCTGAGAAAGATAAAAACATATTCTACATACTGTATATTGTAGTGCGATTGTTTCTGATAAGTTGCCCTTGTCTTTTACTCTTATATCCTCTTTTATTAACTTTTCATTTGTGAATATAGAATAATCTCACGGTTTATGTTTACAATTTAAAATATTTGTCGATCTATATGTCTAGAACCCTAACCTGGGTATATCAAAAGAATCGACCCATACATGTGTTTTGGAGAATCTACTCAAACATACAAACTAACAGAAATAGGTATTGAATCTTCGTAACTACCGTGGTATTAACAGTTTTTGTGTTTATATGCTGCTTAATTTGTTGTTGTTACACAGACATTTTCTGTATTAAAGCCCATTTGTTTGGATAACTTATGAAATTATTTTGTGATTTTGTCATATGAAATAATGTGGCGTTTTGCCAGTCAGTACATTGTAATCAATATCAATTGGTATCAATTAATATTTGCTTGGTGTAAATTTACCTTGTGTGGCTCGTGTGCAAACTGAAGTCAATAGTTTCTATTAATTAGTAAATTAATATACAAGTAAATCGAATACCTCAGTAATCATGTACCTAGGTGTAGAAATGTTTTCTATGAAAATCAAGTAATTTACCTCCATTTCATCCAATACTTTCTTGATTTCTTGTAATTCTGTGGTTTTGTTCAGTCTATATGAAAAGTTCGGCAGTAGTACTGTGAGGATCACCATAAGGGCGATGGTGACGAAAACTATATAATTTGTCGATATCATCTTGCGTTTTCTTTTTTAATAGTTATGGTTTCGTATGGTTTAGTGTTCCGTCGGTTGGAGGTGAAACATGGCATTTAGTATCTGTTAAAAAAATACATAAATATAAAATTATCATCGTCATCATCATCAGTGTTTGGTCCGTAATCCACAATGATGGACAGGTGTGGGTTGGCAGTTATCATCTTATTTCTTTAACCGACTGTATTGGATAATTTTAAGATAAATCAAAAATCTTGTTATGAAAGTCCGAAGTAGTGAGTAGTTTGTTCAAGTGCATTATCGTATATCGTATACTTTATAATACACATTTACAATACCTACAAAATTGATTTCAAAGACAGAATTTTTATTATATATCTTGAAATTCAAACTTTTTAAACTCTTGAATTTTACTTTCTAATATCATCAATATTCATCGACTATTATTACATCAAAATTTTATTATGCACGTTAATGAATTTAAAGTATGCAAGCATAAAAATTATATCATGCACATAATATTAACAAGATTACAACGCATAAAGAGATTAACATTCAAATTTTATACTGTGTTGCCTTACAAAAAAATTTGTTATTAAAATTTGAACTCTTCATATTTATATTACCTGTACTTTTTCTTATTACTTCTGCTCTAATCGGTAATGAAATATAATACTGTGCGAAAAAAGCTATTTAAGTTCGAATTCATACTTTTCATACAAGTTATATTATGTATTTGTTGTTATCTACTTCTTGATGAAACTGCTTTTTAGACTTTTAAATTATTACAAAAATTCGTTCAATTTATTCTTCTTATTTTTAAACCGACCAAACTAAAATAACCGCTGGTTCTGAATCCCAGATCCCAGTCAAAAAAGCTTGCGTCTATGAACATTTGTGTCGATGATGATAAGCTACATTTTAAAATAAAAAACGTTTTATATTTTACTTGTCACATATTAACATGAAATTTTGTACATGTATTATGTATTACGTTATAGGAAGACTGGCACATCTGTTAGTAAGTAATTAGGTTCGGATTTGCTAATAGCCTTTAGAGCTTGGACTAATACTCGAAGCAATTGCTCACTCAATCAAATACATCTACATCCAGCTAGTATATATCAACTATTAGTTTGCTAATTTAATAATAAATAATCTTTATGAATCCTACTAATATTATAAATGCGAAAGTTTGTAAGGATGTGTATGTTTGTTGCTCTTTCACGCAAAAACTACTGAACCGATTGCAATGAAATTTGGTACGTAGACAGCTGGATAATTGGAATAAAATATAGGTAACTTTTATCCCGATATTCCTATGGGATACGTACTTACGCGAGTGAAACCGTGGGGCGAAGCTAGTAATACTCTATAACATTGTTGTTTTATAGATTACTAGCTGTTTGCCTCGGCATCACTCGTGGTACATATACAGCCTATGACACTTAGTTAAGTTGCAGCTTTGTAATGGTAAAAGAATTTTTAAATCGGCCAATGTTTTTTGTCTGAAAATATTACAAACATACTTTGTATATACAAATATAGTATATACAAAGATTTCCTCTTTATAATATAAGATGATACAGTACCTAAATAGTACCTCCGATACTTTGAAATATTTAAGCAATGAAGTTAAAATATTATTACCTACAATCATTAATCTTAGCCCACGAAATCTGCATAATATTCAATAATTATGCTCATGTTAAAATATTACTTATATAATTATCTTTGAATTGATATTGCATTACACTTTTCAGTATCCACACAACTAGCCTTACCAAATGGCATATCGTTAATTTTCGATCAATCTGAGTTACTCATATTATTTAGTTACACGTTATTTTTTATTGCTTTTTTTAATTCTGAAAATGTTTGTGTTTTTATTGTGACTTGTTTACAATAAGAATTGTGAGAACAATGACAAATACATTTTTAAAAGTCTGCGAATGAGTTTGATGATGAGAATAAGAGGTTTTTCGAATTATTGATATTATTTTTAATTAACATATTTTTTAAATATTTGTACCTAGTAAAATCAGTTTGAAAACAATGAGAGTTATGAATGTTCATGCCTTTCAGATACATTTGTATTATAAATACAAGAGCAATAAATATTTTAAAAATATTGATATATCTATACTGAGATTTACTACAATCATAATTGTAAGTATTTTGTTTTAAATACTGTAGCGATTTATTTTAAAACGGCGCGCACAAAAGGTAAGCCGTTGAATCGTAATAGTGCTGAATCTAGATAAATATGTAGTTTACGCTAGCCGCCCGTCGGGCTAAATTGCTCAGCTATTACGAGAAATAACAGTGGAGATGTTTTGAACTTACTTAATCATTTGTCATATAAATAATGTGCAAAGAAACCATACAAACTTTTGAAATAATTGCCATGTAGAAATTATGCATTTTAGACGAATCGTCAATATCTATCTTCTTTTCTATCTGTGCCCTGCGGTTTAATCTATATCGTTCATGATGTTATATAGCCTGTAGCTTTATTTATCACTTAAATAATTTTTCAATTCGAACCAGTAGTTACAAACATTAGCACATTTAAATAAATAAAAAACTCATCATCTTCGTATTATTATAGATATTGTTTGTCCTGACTTTTTAAATACAGATTTTTTTAATGTAAGTAGATAAAGTACTCGCGTAAAATCAAACATATAAAAATAAATAAGTGAGGTGCAATTCGAATGCTAAAGGACAAATAATAAAAAAAATTGCTGTTTATAATAATATGAGTAAAAAAAATTACCCGTATAAAAGAGTTTCGTGTATGATACGAAGCTCTTTTACCGAGGCTATAATAAAAGACAAGAAGTTTAATTCAGCATTTTATAACACATACAAAAATAAGCGAAAATTGCATACACGAAGAGTGGTGCTAATAATTTTGATAAATATTACGTTTAACTAATTAGGATTCTTTCTTAACGCACATCGAGCAACAAGACATCCTGCTGCTTGATTTGGAGCAAATGGGAAGTGATTGTAAACTACCTGAAACATAAATTATCAAATAAATATACCTCTTTAATTCAGATAATGTACGTTTACTATGTAAATAATTATTTTCTATAAAAAGGTCACCAAAGTCCCTGAGGGGGGGGAGGTACCACTTCAAATTCTTAAAATTCTCTCCTCCAAATTTCCTTTTGGACTTCGGTAGAAAAGTAAATCATCATCTTATAGATGAAGTTGGTATTTATGTAGTCTAATTCAAGCCAAGAACCATTACTTGTATCTGTATACATGTATATTAAGTATTGGTTTTAAATGATTCCTTAAAGATAAGCCAGTCGAGGTATTGTTAATAACGGTTCAGATTTTTAGAGAAATATCCGAGTCAGAAGATTTAGTAAAATAGAATACTAGAAAGAAAAATATTTATTATGCCAAATGAAAGCTCACTCTAGCGAGAGTCTAAATATGGACTCGGAATATCGGGCAGTAAGACACACGAATTTAATAAGTTAACAAAGGCTTGTAAAAATGGATTGGATCAATTCAAGTTCATTTTAAAATTGTCTCATTCCGCCCTAGTTCTTAACATAGGCTTACAGCTTAACTCAACTAAAGCACGGTACTTTAAGCAGAAAAAATACAATTTAAACGGTTCCATAATGATTAATTACTTCGATTTTCCTTATAAGGAAGGAAAGTACTACCATTTAAATTTCGTATACCACACTACAAGCTCAACTCAGCCACGCTTAATATTGCATATTACGGATGCATGGATGAGAAACGAGGAAAAGTAATAAACATGATCTCCGAAAGAGGTTGTATAATATGATATCGTATATTCTATATTCATGAAAATCTATGCAAAACTTTTTGAGCGTTTTAAAATGATCTCAAAACAACATACCCAGTAGATGTTTATTATCTTTATATATTTTTGGAAGTTGCATGTTCTTATTTTTATAAAGATTTTCCAACAAAGAATACAGATGAAATTTTTATAAAGCTTGCTGAGTATGCATGATTTTCTGTAGCTTCAATTACAGGAAATAACATTATAATTTACAAGTCAAATGTGTTAAAAATATTGTAGAATTATTATTACAACAATTTGGTATGTTACATAAATTAAAACAGCAAAATATATTTTATTTCGCTATTTTAATATAATTGTTATATTTAAAATATTTTAAATCTTACGTTTAGGACTACTTGAGCGCGAACGAGATGTGATAGGAGTTATTGACCTGGAAAAATAATTTAAAGAAATTATTAATTACAGATTTTAAACATTCGTCATTTTCATAAGTTCATAAATTATGAATCTAGCAATACACGTCATGATATCAACGATTGATTGAATCGAATTTACTCGATATTTAATATTTATTATGATACAGATTAAAAATGTATGTGTTTTAAAACAGAGTTTCTGTATAGAAAAAACCTGTCACCTATAAAGGTATATGTATATAGAGAAAAAGCAAAGACTTATAAAATAGCATAAACGTATCGTATTTATAATATTTAGAAAGAAAGAAAGAAAGAAAGAAACATTTATTTGTCAGGGACAGCACAACACACCAATGATAGAAATTATACAAATAAGAAATAGATACAATTACACAACGTAAATATAGAATTAAACAAACGAAAAATACCAACATCAGAAATGAGGAGTGTGTCATAATGACCCCAACCAATAATGATATAGACTAATATTGTTATTATCAATATAATATTTATTGATATAGTTTGATATGTAATATTGATTATATATAGACTAATTACTGTTTATCTTTATAATATTATGTTGTTTAACTGAATAGCCCTAATACATAAATAACATTTGAACACAAACATCAACACGCTTAAATTAATGAAAATGAAACACTTCTTATATAGATTTGCTAGCTTTCCGAACGCGGTTTCGCTGGCATAGTAAAAGGAAATTCCTATAGGAATGAGATGTTTCATCATTCATTGGATAAAAAATAGCCTTACTATTTTTCTCCACACACAAAAATCACATCTCCGTTGCGGCGCGGAAGAAAGACAAACAAGCAAACACGCTTTTACAATTATAAAAACAACAGACAGACAAGACACTATGGACATAGAGACAAGATTTGTGTTTATAACATTACGAGTAGCTTAAATGAAATTAATTTATAGATAAAACAGCATAAATTGGATCTCGCAACTGAGAATTTCTTGTACCTAAGTAAAAAGAAGATGTACAATGTGCATAACATTCGCCGTTCTGAACTAGAAAAAATTACTAACAAAATAATCTAACTCTCGAGCTCTTAAAGTAAAATGCAACGGGAGATACCTCGGTCTTGGCCTTCTGCTATCTTTTTGCTTTTGTTGTGATTGTTGCTTCGCTTGGTGTGACTCCTTTGACTTTTTTTTCGAGAGACAACAGGGCTAAACATAGGTATTTTACAATATTATAAAACCTGTCTTGCCCCTTAATACAACTCTTAAGTTTATAATTGTCTAAATAGCTCTACATCTTTAGATAAATTAACAGAAATTCTTTAAATAAATTAAAAGAAAACTTTTTAACCAAAAACAAGCATGAGTCGGGAACGACATATTATTTGATACCTGACAGTTACATTAATATACTTTGTATGGAGATATTGTTTAAATTAGATGTCCTCAATTCAAATACTAACTTTTGTAATATAAATACCTTCGCGCAACAGGACAATCCAACTTCCCTTAACACGCTCTCGTCAAAACTGGGGATGCTGCGGACGTTTTTCAATCCAGGCGTAGTACATATTTGCTCATCCTGTTTGCCTATTACCAAATAATTCTCTTTTACGTTATCCCGTCTCGGTTTTGACTGTGGTTTTCCCTCTGCCTGTAATTGTCTTCGACCCTGTGCGTTTTGTCTATTTGAGCGTATGTTTCTGATATCGTTTCGACGATATTGGCTACTGCTTGCACTAGCTGCTGCAATGAATGTTGTTTTTTTAGACTAATTCATAATCTATATTACTGTATACTGCTTGTGTTTGGCATGAATATCAACAATTATTAAAACACTTTTGTACCAAAACAAACAGAGTTATTTTAAATGTTATATAAATTATTTATTTATTATTATTATTAATAATAGAATATCGAACACATTATATTTGTTTGTGCCATGTGTAGGATGTTACAGACGAATATTATAAACCTACATTTAGGCAGCCCACCTTACATACATCTTCTTTCACTATACATAAAGGTTCAACCCCTCCCCCCGAAAAGATAAGTTTGAAAGCTTCTTTCTGTGTTATAATTTGGCTCATTTTTTTTACACTTTCAGCCATTCATTATATTCAGTAGTATTACTTTAAATAATCCCCCTTAATTAAAGTTCGACAACGCCGGTTGTCGCAACTGAAGAGACAAAAATATATATCTAAAATTTGCATATATATGTGTATAAAAGTGTTAAAATTACAAACTGAATTAAAAAAAAAAACAAAAATGAATCCGATTTAAAAATACTTCAAAATCACGTTTCAATAATGTAAAATAATGTCCATTAGGTCACAATAAACAACTGAACAAAGTATTCCAATAATAAAAGTACATTTATTGTTTCGAAAGTAAGACAATTTAACCAAACGTTGTTTACGATCACAGAACAATTTTCTCTGTTAAAGGCCTATTGAACTACGTGACTTGGTGAAACAATGTGATCTGGGGTATTGTGGGCAGTAAATAAATATGGGATAGTTTTTTACAAATTGCGGACTAGGTATGTATTATCTACTTCCTTTGGATCGTCGTTAAAACGCCGATATATCAATGTATGCATCATGCTACTATGTCACTCCTCAGATTGACAGACCTTAACGTTTTGCAAGATCTGTAGATTATATAGAATAGTACGCACTCTTGTATGGATTGTGTATTGTATAATATATGAGGTTACTCATGTATTATACTCGTATGTTATGACAGAAACGTGAAACTATGGGAAAATGATGGATAGTATGTTAGAAATATATTTATTCCAAGATTATGAAATGGTGTGCATTAGTAACGCTTTAACTTGGTAACCCTCCTGAAAGCCCATCGGTCTTCCAGGGGTCTGTCAGTCTATAAGACAAAATCATATTCATACGAGGTTATAAATATGGCCCTATTTCGTTCATACTTTTGATTTCAATTTTTACACAGTAAAATTATCAGACAACAGCTGGATTACTGCTTTACTGCGTATTCATACAAAGAACGATAACGATGGTAGGTAATAATATATAGTATGTAGTATGGTAAGTTATATATAATACTAATCATTTATCGTAGTTGAAATAATATAAGCTATCCTATCTTTTAAGTTGGGTCCAACTACACATGGTGTGTAAATTCGATTAAAATCGGTTGAGTAGATTAGGAGCCCATCGCGGACAAACAACGTGACACGTAATTTATACGTGTACTAAGTATATTTTGTAAGATATCAAATCTGTCGCGAAGGGGTGTATATGCTTTTTTACCCGAACGTAGCCGAGTTGAGTCTATATTAACACTTACATGAAGGGCTGATTTCAAGTGTTCGCTCTGAAACAATCTTCAACAGATACACGACGCTGGCTACTATGATTCCCAAAGCGACCCAGAGCGCAATCAATGATTTAGTAATGTAGTCCTCGAAACACTCGACTATATCCTCCATACAGCATTCTATTCTATCTACAAGACCTCTGTTTGAGCACATTTGGGTTTTTGTTTAGAATGTATAGTAAATATACCTGAAATTCATCCCTTTTATAACAGAATACGATTTGCTTATAGATGCAATATCTTTGAATTATTAAAGCAAATTTGTATTTTAATTTTATGAATTTTGATCTTTAATATTTCATATATGAATATCTCCGATACCTACCAAACTGTATGCTTCTAGTAAATAACTTGAGCAAAGTTTTATTGATGTTCTGATTTTAATTACGTAAGAAACTTGAGAATCAATTCATAATATTATCCTTCGCAATTTGTGTACGCTACAATTCAAATTAACGGCAAGAAACTCGCTAAGATGAATTGATATGACCAAAGTTTGAGGTGATTGAAATAAAAATGAAATACTAACTGTGAAATATACTCACCAGACTATTCTCTTTACATTTTTAAAATATTGTGGATTATACTTTTTACACCTGAAAACTTTGCGCATAATATCTTTGTTGGATATTAATTTCGTCCCAAACGTTTCACATGAGACGCTTGACAGGTCTCATGCTACTATGAGGCAAAGAGGATAAAATTTTACATTTCTACTTTATTCTATTATCTTTGAAAGAGTTTGAGGTAATTTAAAAATGCGAAATAATAAAAAAGACAAGAATCGAACACATGTTTTACGATTTGGCGATGAATTTAACTTGTTTTTCTACTGGTCGGGAAGCCTCTGAAAAGATCGCAATAGTGAAATTTATAATTTTATTTCTGGTTTAAATGTAAAACTATCATCTTTAAACACTCCAGAATTCTATCATCTTTCGAGAGTTAGTAAGATGTTTTTCTATTCTGTAGAATTTTTATAAATTTAATAAAACCCTGCCAAAATACAAACTGAATACTTTCAAGAGGGATGACAATAAGTTTTTAGTGTGAGAACGTGGCTGAAAAGTAAAGTCGGCGGGCTTTCAGAGATAATGTAGTCACTGTCTGGCCTGCGGTCCATTTTCTATAATCTTTAATAAACTCACAATATTCGAGGGTAAAACGTCGTCCCTCTGAGCCTTGATGGATTGGGATCTGATTCATTATGTCTGATATTATGTGCCCCGGCTTTCATCTATTTTGTTTTTGATCTTACTATTCGCTATTATTTTGGTACCTAAAAGATAAGATCTAATTCTAAGTTGATTCCATTAAATAAAAAGGTTTTTTACGACATTGATTTATCTAGAGGGCTATTGAGTGTTTTATGCTTTGAAACAATTAAAAATACACACCAATATTTTATACTAATTGTAGCTTATTTTTAACGCACTTCTAGAAAATCTACGGACGCCACCTTGGTACAGTGGTAAACGCGTGAGCGCAGAACCGAGAGGTCCTGGGTTCGATTCCCGGTGGGGACAATAAAATAAAAAAAAATGGCTCGGTCTGGCAGGACACAGAAAGCTTATCACCTACTTGTCCATAAAGAAAATCAATCAGTGAAACAGATATATATCATCTGCCCCATACCCCAGTAGGGGACACGGGACTTCACTTTTTTCTAGAAAATCTATGAATAACTGAAGCGAAAATATAATTAAATGGACGAACATAATATACCCAGTTTCAAAATACTAAAAACTAACCCCTAAATCGTAGAATCAACTAAATTGTCTCACTTGCTGTAATCAACGTTATTGTGTTTTCGCTGATCCTCGAGAAGTGTACAAATTGAAATCTCTCCCTTTAAGTTAAAAACATTAAAAACATTACAATATGCTGTTACATGGTAAAATTAATATTATAACACGATAAATTTACGTACGGTAGTATGACTCCGGTAAACATATCTAAATAGCTATTTACTTATTTAGCCATGTGTGCTTTCTTGATTAATGGGCCCAAGCTGTCTAGGCGTCCACTAAGTACGTTGAGAGACAGATGGAGAGCCGACACATTGCTGGATGTAATAATGCTTTTGGGAAAAGAAACAATATTTCGGACTCAGCCCCATTTGTATCAGGATAAAACATGTCAACTAGAGGTGAAACACAACGTCTATACCAGGTAACCTGAGTGAATTAAGTCTTTATTTCTAAGTATAAATGATAATGATGACTCACTAAATTTATTTGTATATTTGTTCAGTCAGTGGATAAGTAAAGTTTTGTGTGTTTGTCATTGTTTTTCTAGTCAGTTAGTTAAGTTACTAAATATATAACCAAAAAGCCTGAGATACTGCAAATAATAGCAGTATATAGGTAACCGTAGCAACTTTATCAACCAATAAGAACTTTGATTAATTAATATTGTCATTTCGTATTGCAGGAAAAGGAACCAATCCTACTTTAATTACCGTCGCTTTTGTAAAACGTAAAGGACAATTTTTCTATAATCAATGAAGACTAGAAAAACATTTTCTATGTATTAACTATTTGTTACCAAAGTGCAAAAACGTATACAATATCTTATATCATGTTATCCCCTGATACACTTCGCTGATTTTACCAAATTGACGCAAGACATAGATTCAGTAAAATATTCACAAGCCGAACGTGAAATCTAGAATTCTCAAGGAACCTAGAAGTACCTGCTATGAGAAAAACATCAATCCTGTATTACAATCGCGCATAGCCTCAGGGAAATACGCAAAAGCGTTTTTGCAACTTGTGAATTTTGTAGTGAGTTGGTAAGAGAGGAAACTGAGCTATGTCGATTTATAATGAATAAATACGTTATGATTATAATATTTGCTTTATAGTACTTCTCTTATCACCTGAGTTTAAGAAGGTTTTAGTATTTTAACGACAATAGTTTCGACGGCCTTTACTTTTTTCGGCAAAATTTGTTCATAGTTGCTTCAATTTTAAAGTCATAATATTATGATATCAGTTCCAAAAAAATTACTCAACCTATATGAATAGGACCTACTTGGTTTACGAAAAATTTCTATTCAATATTGTCATGTTTACATCTAGCCGAAATGTGGCGTATTTGTTTGCGCCCTAATCTTGGTTGGATTTGCTTATACCCAAAAGGAAAATCTCGTTATACCGTGAGCTTTTCGTA
>NC_052116.1:6664137-6684985 GCF_012273895.1 Zerene cesonia | reverse complement strand
AAGGAAAATCTCGTTATACCGTGAGCTTTTTGTATTTGTCGAGGCTTATTTATGAATTTATCTATACATAAAGTTCTTGATAGTTTTAGACATGTGTTCTATACTGGACTTTGATCACATTTTATATTACTGAGTATTGAAATTATTTTTTTTATGCCATAGTCTGCAATGGAGCTGGTGGGTCGCCTGATAGTAAGCGCTACCCATGAACATTTCGAGAGGCGTGAGGTCAATTTCAGACCTTACGCCTCAACAAATGGATTACCGACTTCAAATTGGGAAGAGATTAAGAAAGGAGTGACAAGAGGAATAAAGAAAAGGACTGGGAAGGATAAGGAAAATGATATGGGCCTCCGGCTCCCCCACTCACCGTACGAAACACAATAGCATGCTATTATTTCACGCTGGTTTTCTGTGGGGGTGTGGTACTTCCCCGGTGCGAGCTGGCCCAATTCGTGCCGAAGCGTGCTCGACTCCAACACATACATATGTATTGTTTGAATATATTTATCTTTAAAGTTTGATTTTACTCAGTTATGGCGTTACACAATAAAAAATTAAAAGCTTAAATATAGTTTATTAAATACATAACTGTTGTATTATAATAAATGGCACTAGTCCGTTCGTTGAGATTTCAACTCGTATCATCTCCATAGCATGCAAAACAAGATTTTATATCGTATATCATGACAGATTTTACGCTATAAAATCTATACTTCTTACGACAAGGGATGATAATCCTCTTATAGAAATAGAACATATTCTAATGCAACGTCTGGTTTCCGCTAGGGTAAAATTATTATTCAATAGGGTTGCTACCTGCTATATTACGAAATAACAAAGAAAAATCTAATATATTTTTACTGTCATTTGTTTTTAAATATTTATAAAAGTTAACTTAAGGTATAGGACTTAATTGATTTTAATTTGAAATATTACTCTATCCAAATATGTTAATTATACCGCAGATAACATAATCTTATACTAGTAATTATACTTTTTAGGATCATGTTCATCCGATCATTACACATAGTATAAATATGCACCTTATATTTAAAAAAAAATAAATAAAAACTGAATACTGAACGGAGTTGCATATAATTGTAATGCTGATTAGTCAGACTGTAACAACACATAGTTTATACAGTTATTATGGCGCCAGAAAAGTCGCATAGAAGAGTGATTGTATTAAAACACCCTTTTGCCTGTAAAAACACATTTTCATGAAATCATCGCTTTGAGGCATTAATCTTAAGTCATTTAATATGCATTGCAAATTTGTGTCATCCTGAGAAATAATTCTTTACAATATTTGAATGTGTGGTAATACTGAAAAATTGCCCTCAGCATATAGACTCTATGATATACAAGCGTGTTCAAGGGTGTGTCAAACTTCATAGTACATTTTGGAATATTCCCATCTTTCTACAATTCAAACCTATGAAAAAATCTCTTTGAATTTTTCGCTGTATAGCGCTGAATCTCTTGTTCAAATATTGGCTGCACTCGCGTGCAATGCATCATACGTTCTTTCCTTGAATGAGATAAGTAAATAAACACGTTTCGTTAGATTTTCAGATATACACGCTTTCGCATAAATGCGAGACTATTACTTCTAGTTCTGAGGAAATCTACAAGTGATATATTGGACAAATTGAATCAGCAAATAAGTTTTATCTCTTAAGATGTTCAATGTTCTTACTACATCCTCACAATGCAGTTTTTCAATAATATGACAAACTCCACAGTAATATATTAAGAGTATGTTTATGTGCTAATATACATTGTAACACCAGTAATTTTTATTCTTTACTTACAAATCAAATTCTATAATCGTATGGATAGATAGAAGAAACAAAAACAATTTCGGCTATATTATAGATAAATTTAGAAATTGACTTCTAAACTCTTTTATACACTTTATTTATTTTAATACGTCGTGGTTCTATTTATATCATTCTAACAGAGGAATTAATTGTTAAATAACTTTGTCTCCGAAATTGAATACAAAAGGTTCAGATGAAGGATAACCAGGGTCGGTTTCCGTGGAGACCGGTCTAAAGATTACGATCGTAAAGAACGAATTTCCAAACAAACCTTTTGAAGTATTAACTTTCTATTGGAAGTTAGACTTTCTTAAGCTCTGTCCGACGTTATTTTTCGAACCGTATGCTTTAATAGAAACCAGAATTGTTCATCCAGGTACAATTGGTTGCGACGTGCGATGGTATTTCAGAAAAAAATAGGAATTTGAATAGATAATTTCGACATAAAATTAATTTATTGTAGCGATATTCGATAATTTGTGAACTGCAAAATGACATGACTACATAGCATAAAACAAAGTCCTTGTCCCTATGCCCCTATGCATGCTTAAATCTTTTACTACCCACAAATACGAATTTATCGCGTACGAAGCCGCGGGCAAAAGCTTGTTTTCAACTAAAATATGTTATTCTCATTCAATTGTGTTACAGTAGAAATCAATTGAAAGAAGAAATCAAATGTAGGTTGGGCAACCCTGGAAAATAAGGGGAGATTAATAATATAGTACGTATAGAGTAGTCGCTAATTCTCTCGACGTTTGATATTCCCTTCCCTGAGCATCAATTAATAATAATTATTTATTAGCATTTTTATTACTAGCAAAATGCGCAGTGCTTAGAGAATACTCGCGAAATTTTATACCTTGTAGTTTGAAATTTTAAGAATTTGTACTTAATTGCCCTTTTGTATATTATTCCCTTATATATTATGGCCCTTGTGTACCTACTTATGTAAATAATTCAACTACAAAAAAAATCATTTACTTTTTCTTCCAAACACAAATAACGAAAACAATATACAAAAACAAAAAACCTTAAAATAATATTAAAATCATAATTGACATTTCAATATGTCTTCACATAATTCATCTTGCTTCTTTATTGAGCAGTACCTGGATGACCGAGCTTTGCTCGGTTTAACTTCGTGAAGTTAGATTGTTTATGAGCGTTTTTTTTCCAAGATCGTTTAGGTATTTTTAAGTGAACACGTGCATTAAGAAGACTCAAAACAATATAAACAATTAGTCTAACCTCATAGCAAACACTCATTGACTTCGTTATTTAACAACGCCATCTGTTGGAACTTTAATTGTTCGCCAAAAGATGTCAGGAAGAGTCATAATAAATTGGGACTACTCAAACGCCTCCTATTTGTTAAAAAATAAAACACGTAATTATAAGTCGATAAAACAGGAATATGACATTTTCTAAAAAAGGTTCCTAGCTAGATCGATTTATCACCCCTTATATACTAAATTTCATGAAAATCGTTGGAGCCGAGATTCCAATTATATATATATATATATATATATATATATATATATATATATATATATATATATATATATATATATATATATATATATATATATATATATATATATATATATATATATATATATATATATATACAAGAATTGCTCGTTTAAAGATATAAGATTAAAAAAATGATATAATTCTTAAAAAAAGAACTTCAAGTTCTTTAAATTGTGGATATGTTTGTTGTGGTAATCTCAAAAAAAAAAAAACATATATATATACAAGAATTGCTCGTTTAAAGATATAAGATTAAAAAAATTATATAATTCTTACATAAAGAACTTCAAGTTCTTTAATTTGTGGATACGTTTGTTTTGGTAATCTCGATAATTACTATATAAAAACAAAACATTTTTACACCGGGAGAAGAGTGTTGTATCCCTTATAACATCATCAATATTTATATTTACTTAGTAAGGTAGAGTATATAGTATTTTCTTGTGTTTGATTTTACGCGAGTATTATACATTTAGAAATTTAAAACTTTTTAACGGATTTTAAACGCGATTTATTCATTATATTACGGGGAGACCCCGTGACCACACTCGCCGTAAAGTGTTCGAAACATCGGGTTAATAATATAATGAATAAATCGCGTTTAAAATCCGTTAAAAAGTTTTTAATTTCTAAAGGTAGAGTATATTTGTTAAAGTTAAATATCACTTGAATATTGTGAAATAAAAATAATATTGGACGTCCAATAAAGTGGGCATGGGGAAGCTAGTAAAACTTTATTTCGATAATACCAATTTCGTTATCGAAATCATAAAGATTTATTATAATTGCATTTCAGTTCCATTCGTTTTATTGCCATATTTCAATTTATCAATAATTTTTTTATTAGAATTTTCGAGGTATATTATCATGATTATAATATAAATAAACATAAATGTATGCGTTCGTTGCATAATAATAGTTGAAAATTTAATTGTTTGTAATGATAAATTTACTAATAATTATGTTTTGTATGTTTTATCTCGACTAATATTATAAATTTTAAAGTAATTCTGTGTCTATCTTTCTGTTTGTCAGTCCGTCTCTTCGTCTCGCCTAAACCACGCGACCAATTTTTATGAAATTTGTTTTAAAGTAGTTTGGAAACCGAGAAAGGTAATGGATTTTTTTCTATCCCGGTCATCGGAGGTCATCAAAGTATGCGGATTAAACCCAGAGACTGTATTTTCCTTTGAAGCCGCAAGCGGAAAGCTCGAACGGCGCAAAAATCATAATGCCAATCTACTATCTAACCAGAGAACATTAATGTTTTTTTTAAATTCATCTACGCATATGTTGTATATGTTAGCAATTAGCATGTGTTCGGAGGTGTCCACCATTCCTTAAAGTTTTTATAAACAGAAGTCGTTTTCACAAGATCATCTTCATAAAGCATGGAGCAAAATCTGCAATAATCATCCGTTTCTACACTTTCACTTCTTCTATAGTAGGAGTAATGATTTTTCCATTTAAAGTATTCTGCATATTTTTCCGGGTTTTCTATGAGTTCTTTCATTTTTTTCGCTAATTTTTTGGTTCCTAACTCTAAGGCATTCAGATATATACCGTCTGGCATAAACCTGAAAAATGTATATATGCTAAGATAAACGTAAAGAGATTAATTCATAGACCTAATAGCAAATGTAATAGTGACTGGAGTAAATGTTGAAGCAAAACTTTATGAAAGGAAGTCAAGAAGAAGGCATGTCTAAGAATTAAAAGTTCGACGACATATGATATCCGTCAACCTCTACTTGGCCAATATGGTGTATTACCATTTAATACTTAAATTGTAATTATATTGTAGTCAGTTTAGTAGCCCTTTACCCTGCCAGATAGAGACTTTATTTTATTCATCACCATCGAGAATCATCACAACTGTGAGGGTTTAGTTACGTAAGAGGAACATACCTAGTATAATTAGCACCTCCATAAACAATTGGCACTGCATAGTGTTTTAAAGGGTACAATAATTTTTCAGTAACATAGTCCTCGGAGAAGGAATTCTCAAACGACAAATAGAAATAGTAATCAGTTTCAATTAGTTTGTTACATTTTTCTTCTTCATCACGCGAGCATTCCAATATTCCACAATTCCCATAAATATCAATGTCCAAGTCATATTTGATTAATTCAATCGATAATTTTTTTACGAAATTTTCTCTTCCACTTTTCGAAAAGCAGTTTGATACGAACCAAGCGGCAGCTTTTGATTTATTTCGTAATATCCCTTTTACATCTTCACTAACTGGTGCCATATTTGGTAATTTTATCCAGTGCATGTCTTGTTTCGGTCCCACTATTCTATTTTCGGAATCCCTTACTACTATATATCCCCATTTGGCTTCCGAATCTAGTTTGTATGTCCAGGTCCAGTTGAAGAAATTGTTTAAAGCATCTGAACATATTGGATAGTTGTCAGCCGATTCTATTGATGCAAATGTAAACTTTTGATGGGATGATCTTCTTTTAGGCAAATCATATAATCCCATATTAACAACTTCTGGTCCAGCAAAAGCGATAACGTCGAAATTCGTGTAGTCTCTTAAATATGTTCTATTTTCTGTTACAAAACATTTGGTATTTGGGCATTTTCTATCAATGAAACCTTGTTGGCCGGCTCCCATGTATACAAATGGAACTTTATGAGGCGATGTCCATAGTAAAATATACTTTAAATCTGGCGATTTGTAACTATGTGTCAAGTTTTGCGAATTATTAAAAGTAATCGTAGTTTTCTTCAGCTCTTTCAGTCCCAGCAAATATTTATTGGTTATTTTTGCATCCCGTATAGATATGTAGAAAAGCATCACCACTACAAACAATACACAAAAGAAGAAAAATTTTATAAATCTTGCCGCCATTTTTTATCACATTTTATTCATTGTATCACCTACACACGCGTGCACACTTCATGTCCACTCGCAATGCTTGTGGAAATAAATAAAAATCTATAGTTGGCACAACTAATCACCATTTAGATAATCTATCTATTAGTTATAGAATTTTATCTTTGAGTGTAGGTACAGTAATAGTGTTGCGTTATGAACGCTGCTTGCTTCTCGTTATGAGGTAATCCTTGAAAAGTGTATTTTTTTTAATTTAAGTAAAGTAATAACACTTCCCAAAATATTTGCCTTTCCATTAACATACAAATTTAATGAGTGGAAGGATTTAGAGATATTTGTTTCTAGTTACAAATTATACTAAATACGATGTCCAAAATTAAAGGCAGTGCCAATGAACGTTGTTATTCTTCTGTATGGGTGCGATTACGGAATTGTGTGTGTACGTATTAGTAGGTATCAAAGTTCGCTCGATTCTATGCCATAGCCTTTAAATAACATTAGTAGATTACTATCAAGCTTTTGACTAAAAGGTTGAAACTTTAGAGAAGTTTTATTTATTCTTTTCAGTTCGTTAACACAATATGAAAGTTAATTATCCTGTGGCATTTAGAGACGTTTTGATAAACCAATACATTGCTATGAGAATATTCACAGGAATTTATTAAAATACAATATAATGTGATTTGTAGAAAGTATACAATCAATCACTATTACGTATGCTAAAACCTATAAAATCTTTAAATAGGTACGATATTATTTTCATATTAACCTTATTCTTTATAACATCATAATATGGTGCTTTTTTATCCTGTTCATGTTTTGTATAGTAAAAATCATAAAAGAAGCGATGTAAGCTATTTATAGGGCATTGTCGTAAATCCCAAAATGTCTGTTGATGCTTTCGTGTCGGTGAAGCAGACGTTAATTAAAAAAACAAATAAAGACAAGTTTCCAATGTACAATACTCGACATCACGTATGGACTTTATAACGGTATTTATTTCCCAACCTTTTTGGACATATTATTAGATACTTATTAGCACGCATGACCGCATAGCCTAGACACGTTTGTTAGAATGTGTTTTTTGAATCAAATATTCATGTGGAAATAAAAACCAAGTTTTTGGAAATTCAGTTACTTTACGTTACTTTATTGAAATTTTGAACTCAATTTTTTAACAGTATATAACAATTTATCGCAGTTAGATAAAAAGCTTCTTTCACAAACTATCACGACGAAACGATTCGCTTTTGTTTCTTTTTATTTATAATCTATTTAACTATGAAACAAATTGTGAAATTAATTTCATCTGTAAAAGCTTATTTTGGGTCTGAATACCACACGTTTCCGACGTTCATTTTGCATATCCTTTCTTCTTCTTCTTCTCGAACACCTGTAAGGGGGATCCCACCACTTTTTAAAATTCTTATAAACCGATTTCGTTTTCACCAACGTTTCATCAAACAACAAAGAACAGAATTTGCAATAATCGTCTGTTTCTACTGTTTCGTGTCTTTTGTGATATGAATAGTGATTCCGCCATTTAAAGTATTCGGCGTATTTCTTTTGGTCTTCTATTAACTCGTTCATTTTTTCAGCTAATCTTTTTGGGCCCAGTTCCCTTGCGTTAAGGTAGATACCGTCAGGCATAAATCTGAAAATAATGGTATAATGAGTTAGATGTTAAAAAATGCGGGTTGCTGTTAGTGAAAGGATTAACCTTAATAATTATAAAATCGATAATATTGCAGATATATAAACTTTCGTTTGTGAAAATGTAAATACAAAATTTTTTTAAAGAAAAGTTCACACAAAGCGCAGAATAATTACGCATGTACAACAACAAAGGTTACTGTACCTTGAATAATTTGCTCCACCATACACAATGGGCACAGCAAGATTTCTCAACGGATACAACAACTTTTCCGTCACATAATCCTTCGCAAAGGAATTCTCGAAGGACAAATAAAAGAAGTATTCTCTTTCTATCATTTTATTACACTCCTCTTCATTGTCTCGGGAACATTTCAAATTACCGCAATCACCATAAATATCTATTTTCAAATCGTATTTCGTTAGTTCAGCTGCCAAGTCAAGAACGTAGCTATGTCGTCTGCTTCGTGATATACAGCTAGATACAAACCAAGCAGCTGCTTTGGTTTTATTCTTCAATTTATACCTTAACTCTTCACTAACAGGTGCCATTTCATCTAATTTCATCCAGTGCATATCTGCTTTCGGACCAATCACTTTATTCTCTGTATCTCGTATAGCCATATAGCCCCATTGAGCGTCAGAATCCAATTTATATGTCCAAGTCCAATTAAAATAGTTATTAAATCTGCTGGAACACACAGGGTAATTATCAGATGATTCTATGGATGCAAAAACATATTTCTGATGAATCGATCTTCTATGAGGTAAGTATTTTTTCTTAATTTGTACAACTTCGGGCCCAGCAAAGACAATGGCGTCGAAGTTGGTATAATCTCCAAGATATGAGCGATTACTTGTCACGTAACAGTTGGTTTTAGGACAGTTTCTATTAATGAAGCCTTCTTGCCCCTGACCCATGTATATGAAGGGCACATTTTCCGGCGATGTCCACTGCAAAATGTATTTCAAGCCTTTGTTTCGGGTTATCTTTTCTGCATTAATCACTTTAAAGTTATTAACAACACTAATTGTTCCAGTTTTTAAATCACGTATACAAAAATATATAAAGGTAAGTGTTGATATTGAAAAGCAAAAGCCGATTGTTTTAAAAATGTAACTGAACTTCATTTTTACAAAGGTTCTGATAGAAGTTGAGAGCGCACGCGTTTTGATTCCATGTATACGTTTTCACAACTGGTAAGAAAACAAACAACATCATAGCGGCATAGAATATGAGGAATGCTTTGAATGTAAAAGCCACGTTAAGCATTCCCGTGTTCATTGGTTCAAAAGATACATGCTTGCTCAGTCAGGTATTATATCTTTGACCTCCTCTTTGGTATTGTGGTTAACGTGTAAATTTTTCAACTGAGAACACTTCAATTACTTGGTAGGTAATGAAAACTAGCTCCGGCTACAGAGCAGTATCGTTAAGAAAATAAATAGTGAAATAGGTGTATTATGTTTTATACATATTTAAATCTCACTGTCTGGGTGTTTAAGTACGTACTTACTTAACGTAAATTTAATTGGACATATTAAAATTTATTATAAAGGTGTTCCCGAGATTTTATACGCGAAGTGCACTTGAAAATAATTGAAAAGGTGTGAAAAATGGTAGATATAATGTGAATTGGTACAAGTGGGCGTGCTTATTACGCACACAGCGATCGGGCGATCAATAATTCAGTATCATATTGTTACAGCTAGTAAAAGCGGTTTCATACAATTTGGGTCATTGATGGTTGTTGTCTATGTTTGTGTATCAGAATAACCGTGATTTTAGTAGATTCTGTTTATACATACCATTTTTGCAGGTGTGGTAAAATGTTGCCTTTTTGACTTTATTTATTTATCTCAACAAGGACAATACATTTAGATTTACATTACTACCTTGTTATAATTTATAAGCAAAAATGTATTTTAACAAATCTATGGATGCAGTTAGATAAAACTCATCATATTTATTACAAGAGAGAGCGTTCGGTCTGGTAATGCCTTTACAGTGTTTTATAATTAACACTGCTCTTCCCAGCAGAAAGGAGGCGACAGGGGTCCATTTTGACCTTTACCTTGAACTGTTAAGTTAAAAAAATACATGTAGCTACAAAATTTACCTACTAATGGAGGCTACGTCTTTCTTTTGTATGTGTTAAGAGGTTTTTACGACATTTTCTCTTGGCATTTTTGCTAAGGTTAAGGGCCAAGATTCTTGTTGCATAAAGATGCTGTATATACGAGTATGTTATGCGAGGAAAAAAATTAAAATTTGTTGGAAATTAATTAAAATTTTTAAAAATGTTATGTTTTCAATAGCTTCAATCGCCACGAAATGTACTTAAGCACGTTCCAAAACCATCTAAATTGTTCATTCTTATCACAATTGTAACCTGTAAGTTCTCAACACAAAATAAATCAACCATAGCACGAATTACAGAAATCCAATATCAAATATACAAGCTATGTGACAGAATGCAATATAAATACGATGACAAAAGAATGATTCCGTGCGCACTGTAAGCTGGCGCTTACCAACGCTTTGTGGTCTTGAAAAATCAATGTGAAATATTTCAGCGAGATACCGCCCGGGATCGTAGGTATACGTCCCAACATCCTCAATCTTAGTGAATGGGGAATTTCCAAAACATACGGTGAAAAGACGACTGAGTAACGTTGAGTTTATAATGGATGGGTTATTGATTATGCTCAAATGATGATTTATTTATGAGCTCCATTTTAATATACATAATCGTTTTCGAGGGTTGATGTAGCGTAGAATTCTGTTTGTTTTTATGGTGGTAATCGTGGGTTATAGTAAACCGTCAACGTTGGATAGATTTGATTGGTTGATTGGTGGATTGTGTGATTGTATTTGCCATAAAAATATATTTAGAATACTTATTTACAAACCGAAATTCAAAGCATAGAATACAGTTAATGTTTTTGATAATAACGATAATACTTTCAATTTGTGTTTTATTCAATAAAAAGAGATGTTTCTAGTACTAAATAGAGCTCTTTTCTAGAAACATACATCTATTTATTATATTAAAATATAAGCCTGAGAAATATACTACAATGAAGTGTGTCAACTATGCTAAAATATACGTTATGAATTACCTATTTGTGTTTAATTTTAAGCCCTTATATCGTTTTGCCCTCAATGAATAATATATATTTAATACCTGGAGATGCGTCCTTGACCTACCTGTTGCTCTGTCCGGGACAGCGGACGATTTATTATTTCGATCCTTAGATTTTTCGTCATTTTCATTGTGGCCATTTCATTATTTAATCTGTGGGGTCTGTCGATTTGAATTACATTTTATATAGAGCGTATGTTTCTTGCGTAAGATTTTGTGTGCGCGTCTTTGCGCGCGATTTTGCGTCATTGTAGTTTGAATGATTCTGGTTATGTGAGTTTTTTTATAATTATGTATCCTTAATTATATAGAATAAGTCGACATCTTTGGGTGACATGACATATACTTATTACATATAAATTAATCTCCGAATGACCAATTTATTTCTATATCGAAAATAAATAACTGCGTAATGGTATTTTAAGGTCACTTGCAATATAGGCATAGTAAAATTTATAACGATTTGGTGTGGAAATTCCGAACGTAAATGTTAAATATTATTACATAGTTATGCATAAGAAATAAAGTTATATACCTACTTTTCGATAAAATTTAGCAACCCAAAGGACATTTTAATTTCTCACTACTTCAAGTTAAACTTAGTTATTTTAAAACACGTTAAAAGATTTTAAATAATGTCTAGTAAGCCCCAGTTGATTAATTGGAGTTTATAGCCATATAAATTCGAATTATCTTACAAATTGATATTTACAAGCAATTAATTAATTAAAGCACTACTACGGATAAAATTATTGAGTTATTTGCAAATAGATTTTGTATAATCTTCGACGATTACGACGATTAAATACACTGGTTTATATTAGGTCAGATGGTATGGGCATAGATTATATAATACTGTGTATGGGTAGTATTATAGTATTATATTATCTGTGGAATTGGATTAATTTGACTAGAAGCATGTCACCAAGGAGTCCTAATGGAGAACTTACTAGTGGTGAAAAAAATTCAAAATTAACTAGAAAATATTAGTTTATTGATAATAAACAAAACAGCAAGAAGTTCTCGTAGTGCCTTTCTTTTCATGTACATTAACGTAATTTGTACACATTTTTATTTAATCTACAACGTACAAACTTCATTAAATAATATTATTAGACTTAGTGGATGAAGTTCTTTATAAATCTAAGCATAATTGCAAAACTGTAATTAATAGGAGTAAATAAGTCAATATGGTTCGAATGAAACGAATCATTGATTGCACAAACCGAATAATTCCAATAAATACTACGCAGCCTAGTTATTAAAAGGTCAGAAACTATATTTTTATACAGAGGTCCGAAGAAATGTTTCCGCTTCGAGGAATTTAATATAAAATCCTGTGTTTTGAGGTGTAAAATAATAGCTGAAAATGCAGCCCGATATTTCGTGTATTTTTCTTGAGCGCACTGAAAATGTATTCTATCAAAAACATATTTAAAGGGTCAAATCTCACAACGGTGACCTGTATAAAAAGTAATGAAATGAAATTAAAGCCAAGTCGGTTCATTTATTATGTACCTATCTGATTTATTTGCAGATATGCATTTCCTTTGCAAATGCGTTTCCCGCTATTAGGAGATAAGAGATGAGGAAAAAATGGACGAAGGGAATAAAGGAATTTGACTGGGAAGGGAGAGGAAACAACCGAGCCTTCAGTTAGCACCACCAATATTCTGTGGAGGTGTGGAACCTTATCTGGTGTGAGCTGCCCTAATTCGTTCTGAAGCGAGCTCGACCTCTACATTCAAAAATAAAGAAATATGAACGAAAAATAAAACAGGATTGAGTCAACAAGGCAGCATTGTCGGTATATGTATATCTAGCTCAAGTACGTAGTATATTTATTGCGTTATTACTCTTCAATTGTTTTTCAACGACAATAAAACTCACATACATTCGTGATTTTTTTTTATGATTTAAATTTTAATTACATAGATGACGAATTGATATTCTGTTTTTCTAATTTATGTTACTCATATTGTTTTTGTAGCTTCTATTGTTTGTGTTATGTGCAATCTAAAATGTTTATTCTCTTTGAATTTTTCTTTGATATTTACTTCATGACTCTTATATGCTCTGTCAATACTGCTTTAACAGTAAATACTTCTCAAAGCTCCACATTAAAATGATCAGTGAAACTATAGTGATATCGATGGTTCTGGAACCAGACGCAAATGCGTAAAATCTCTTAATGGCCGCTATTTATCGGTATAATTAGACCAATAAGGACGCCATTGGGATCGTAAAAGCATAATTGCCCGTATGAAAACGTTTGAGTACGTATTCAATTAATTGGCTTTTGTAGGACTGTTTGACGTTTAGTAAGCCCTGTGTATGGTTTATGAAGTTAATATCTCTTAACAAAATTTTGTTGGTTGTTTTTTAAAATTACATTGATTTTGTATTTGCAATAATCTACTTCTCTTGCAACAATATTAATTATATATTCCTTTTGATAGTTGGGTTTCACCCATCATAGTATCAGCGAACAAATCGTCTTGTTAAATAGCATCTCATCAAATCATCTTGATTTTAATTAAGTTTATCATGTGCTAAATAAAGTGTTTATTTCGTTAAAATTATTATTATTCAAATTATTCTATATCCAGAATTTATTTTCGTATAACAGTTGAACATTGCAACATTATTTACACTAATATTATAAAGAGGAAACTTCTGTATTTTTGTAATAACATTTTGACGCAAAAAAAAAAATCACCATTAGCTGCAACTTCATTGAGTGACATAGGCTATATATGTATCAACCTTAGGCGAAGCCGGGCGAGCATCTAATCTAGATAAAGCTCTTTAAGTCACAACTTACAGTAAAAAATTATAAAGGCACAACTCTTATTGCGAAATTCGTTTTATTAACCAATATCCTGTTATGACTTTAATGAATACGTACACGACGCGTTGTGACAAAGACAGAAAGAACACAGCAATATTCGCGTCGTGTTTTTGTTATTATATTATAATATTCATTATATTATAATGCAAACACTAGCCTAACTTATAATATTCTTCTACTTCAAAAGCAAGCTACATATCAGTAGCGCAGATCGCATAAACAGAATCAACTAATCATAGATATCCATCAAGTGTTTCGCATAATGAATATGACGGCAGCAAGGTCCGTGGGTGGAAATGGAACAGATTGTCAATCTGGACGTTCGTTAGTAAACGGATATCGCTTAATTGATGAAGATTATGCGAAATGTCGAAGAATCGCGCCGGATGGGACAACAATCTCTTCGATTTGATCGGAAATTTGCATGCTGCTGGTTTGGTGTTTGAAAAGATATATTTACTGAGGTAATATCAAAAGTTTAATAACTTCGTATAGATTTGTTATGTGTTCATTTAGTGTAAATTATTTTGAAAATTATTTCATCGATATTAAAGATGCTTTTATCTATGTTTTGCTACATAAAAGTTTGCAAAATTAAAATATTTATAGTTTTGCTTGTTGTGATTTAATGAAATACAAAAAATTCGTGATAAACAACATAATATATATCACTTATTATAACATACTTTCGACTGCTAAGAATTTAGCTAGCATATCTTGTTTTTAACAAACTTCTAACGAAAGATTTAAGCATCCCTGTAAATTAATTCAATTTAGTACTTAAATACATATTACCTACCTATTTGTATAACAGAAAGACATACCATCAATTTCTAAATCCCGACATAGGTATCTCGTGTCAGTTAATACTGCCGTAGTTCATTAAAAATCTTATTAAATTTACGTCGAATGAATACAGAAATAGGTATGAGTATAACTGGCGGTGCACCTGAGTGCAATTAAAGTTATCTTCATGCTCACCATTTGTTCTGTATGTAGGGCACGGTGCCGAGGTTTCCTTTATGATGTACCTATAGTTATAATTATATGTAAGAGCTGAAAAGCTTTGTATATTTAATTTCATGATTTTTTGTTGGGCCTTTCTTTGTTGTTTGTTAATTAGTAATTGATATCACATATAGTCATGAATAAAATGCTTCGTCAAAAGCCAAACAACCGAAGCGTCACAGTTTCTAATTAAGTAGTACAAAGAAATTGCATAGATTGTGTGATAATACAGTAAAATGGTTACGTATTTTTGAAACTTAATAAACTGATATATACCATTTTGTGTGAGTGTTAAATCCCAACAATTTAAAATACGTTCATAATGAATAACTTTCTAAATCAGTAAGACGATCTCTGCCCAACAAATTGTGCAACTTTTATTGCAGATTACAAACATTCTTATAAAATATTCGAGCGTATAAGTAATTTATTTGCCATAAAAGTACTGGCAAAGTCGCTAAAAGGCTTGATAATAACGATTCACCTGAATCTTTGTGTATGCAAAACGAGTTTGAGTTGGAAGAGAAAAATGCGAAAGCTTCTGAAGACAAAGTTCGGAAATATGTAAGTTGGCACTGCTTTTACGGAGTTATAAGGTGTTTTTTATTATTCTTTTTATATTAAGAGCACAATTATATCCTCATACGATTGTGACGTGATGGTGATTCTTTCCCTAAGAAGCTAATTTTCTTTGTTGCGATTCCAAGATAAAAACCTTTCAATCACGTTGCATCTAAATAATGGTTATCCAATTCTATGTCGAGTCTTGCGGAGTTAATCTATTTAAATTTTAGAAAGAGGAATTATAGTAGTCCCAACTAAGCGGAAACAAATCTCAAGCGTAAAAAAACGTACCTTGAAAAAAAGGACCAAAATCAGTAAACATCTTTGTCAATAAAAATTAAATCGATAAGCGAAACCGACAGAATTGGGTCTCTCGTAATAACGTACACGTACCTTCCTATAAATAAGGTCCATAATCATAAGATTATTACATATATATATTGGGCCTTTAACAAAAATTTTTATCAAGCAACCCTTTCCTAATTAAACGTTCTTGTTTTGGAAGCTTTTTCTGTACGATTTAAATGATTTGGCAAGGGTAGATATGGCAGAATTCATAAAGAATATGATCGAATATTTATTCGTAAAAATTCGTCGTATTGCAAAATTTTCCCGCATTTAATGGGACTTTATTAGTATCGAACTGTCAATTGCAGCTTTTATATTTGAGAAAAATAGATGTAGGTATATTGTTTCGCACTACTGTATACAAAACGTATTATGTTAGTAATGAATGCGAATTTTTTAATCACATTGAGTACTCTTTTGTTTTATAGGTCACAGCCAAATAGTTAACTATTATGTAAGCTTCTATTGTCCTCGCTTGAGAGTGGTAATTTTATGCTCTTCAGTAAGTGTTGGGAGGTTTTGAGAGCTGTGTACTGTGTAGTGGTACTGAAGTCTAAATGTAAAAGTCAAGGTCATGTTTTATTCGTCTGAAATTAAAATAATGCTTTATGTAACTTGAATTATTTATTCTTATGAAATATTTTTATTATTTAAATTGCATATCCACGTAGATAGCCAAGTGTTATGAAAACTGCTTTTATATACCTATATCTGTATATCATCGTACAAGAATTAAATCTGAGTTATGGAATAAATATATGTCGATCTTTTGAGCGATACAAAAAACTAATATAAATTAATTTTTTTTAAATAATTAAAAAAAAACAATAAATCACAACACGGTTTAATGTCTCAATGAAAAGACAACTAGTAATGAATAATTAATAAATTAAATATAATCAATGAAAAATTAATTATATTACAGTGCAGAATCAGCTGATAATATTATGTATTTAATCATACCGTCCATTTAACCACAAAGTTATTCAAGCAATAAATTCAACCAAACACTACAATTCGCCACAACTTTTCATTAGTAGTCATACAATGGACATGGCAATTATAAACCGGTCAAACAAAAATGTTTTTAAAAGGATCAAAAGTCAACTCCACTCTTACAAATGTCCTCGTATTATAATTAATTCAAAAATGACAAATTCTAGGTTACGTCAATACAACAAAGGAGTAACCGAGAGACTTCTTTCTAATTTACATAAAAGGATTACCTGATGTGGAGCCGTACGGTGAGAAATTAAGGAATTTACAATGGGACATGACCGAATTAACAGACGAATTAATGCAAAATTGTTAATAAAATCTCTTTACCGGTAATTCAATATAGTATTTTGTTGTTTACATTTGATAAGAAAAATACGAAGTTGGAAATGAAACAACTACCAATACAAATATAATTTTAAAATTGGTACTTCAACCAAACAGACTGTTCACTAAATTATTGACTGTCAATTACGTAATACCAATATGTTTCAATACAATCAGATGGAACATGATTCTGTTTCAATACGAAACTTCTCGGAGAATCCGCAGTTATTTGCATTCACCGACTGTGACTATAAAATAAATAAAGTCACGTTGCAACTTATTAGTTGCTTATTTGAATAAAAATTTATTGGATCGTGCAGCATAAATTCGTTGCTAAGTAGGCTGTTATTGAACATATATTGAACATATAATGTAATATTAAGAATAACGTAATACATTTACTTAATATAAAATACAATTTAACAGTTATACCACAGATGACGTAATACTATGTTATGTATACGTTGAGAAATATACGTAAAATTTTAAATATGTATGTAATGTTAAATATAAAATCTAAACTAAAATATAGTTTATAGTTTGAAAAACAGTTGAGAATAATCGTATCGTTTTCATTAAATTAAAGTAATGAAAGCTTTTTAGATAAGTTTTGTATTTATTTTCGCGAAATAAGAGGAAGTGTGTGATTGGTATGATGGAAATTAAACAATAACACATCTAGCTAACGTTCAATTTTAAAGAAGCCCAGACTTTATAGTTTTGTTTCTGTTCGTATTTGGTACTGAAATACAACTTTACAACTGAACTGTAATGATCTAATAAATGCTATGAAGTGCTTAGCCATTCATTGTAAGTCTAGACGAGACTCTGCGATACATTAATACTTGACTCGTATAATTAAGTCATTAAAGCACTTGCAAAGTGTAAAAAAGGAATAAAAAAACATCTGCAGAGGTTGTAAAGGAAATTGGTTAAGGCCGTATTTACTGCTTTAAGGGTTCCGTGGCTCGTTTAATATTAAATAGTAAACTTCTTTATTTTAATCGCTATTCATAATATTTCTGCCTCTATGTGTGAAGCTGTGTGAAGAACAGTTTTAGAGCAGTATTAGAGCGGCTTCATTTTTTTTCTATTAAGCCTATAGATACTGATCCAACCCCCCAGCCCCAACTAAAGTCTGACTACGACCGCGTTTAATGTATAGGTTCAATTTTATTAATTATATATCTAAATCTATATATAGGTTGTAATAATATCCTTTTTATAAAAGAGAAAGAAAAATGACAGGGCCACCGGAAGTGTTCACCACATGCAACATTATTATATTATATGTTAATATAGGCAACTTTTTATCTCGATATATCTACGGGATACGGATTAATGCGGGTGAAACCGGGTGGCGTAGCTAGTATGATATACGCTTTTTAAAACTCAGCTAAAACACTAGCTTTTTAAGGTTAGGTAACATTGTATATCGACATTACAACTAACATTTTGCGGCTTATTGTTGACAGCGGAACTCCAGATTATTCTTTTTTATACATTATGACATTGACACAACTCTCGTTAGTTCGCTCGATGCGGCATAATTGCTGGCAAACGTCAAACGTATTTGCATAGTACAGTATTTTCATTATGTAAATAATATTTATGAGATGTTTTTATTTTATCATGATGCATTTGTCTTATTTAAGTCGGTTTGTATACTGCAAGTCAACAAGATTTTGAATATTGTATTATAGCTTTATTTATTGTACACCATAATATGTTGACGTTTCTATCCCACTTATGCCAGTGAAGAAAATATTTAATTAAATTATTCAATTGCTTACATAACGTGTTATATGAGATAATTTCAAAAAGCACGAATTAATTTGCATATGAAATAACTTTAACATCTCACAGGGGATTTTTGAAAGCTCTTTTCTCTTTCACAAAAGATGAGAATTGAATGCCATGATTCAATGCAGTGTGACAATGAGCATTGAATCTTTTTTTATCATTATTCAAATTACAAGTATTATAAAACTTTTAAAATTACACCATATACTAATGGAATGCAGAAAATTTTAAAATAACTGATAAACTAATCATTAATCAAATATATTATTGTTTATACTAATTATCGTATCGTCGTATTATACTGTCCAAGACTCAAAAAAATATTTCAACCACAACACAGAAACTTCGTTATTTTATTGAGGTTAGAACGAAAACAAGATAGGATTGTAATATTTTTTTAACCACAAAACCAATTGCGTCCCAGCAATTACGGGCGTGTATTTATTCTATCCATCGACTGTGACAAATAGTGAAGTAAATATTTTTTATACTACACAGTACTGAAAATGAGGTTAAACATACACTTCTAATATAACATTTTTTAAAGATTTTTTCACATAAACTTGAACCGAATACTTCAAATAACAGACTGTTTAAACTAGTTAATGCGTAGTGAGGAACATAGTTCCAATTGCCTTATCGTAACTCTTTCTCGTATGCTGTCATTTTAATACCTAATTTTATAAACATAAAGCAAACCCAAAAAAGTTAAAAAAATAGAACTGTGAACATGGACCTAAAAAATTTAAAAAATGACATCTTGAAATTTATATATACATAATTTGTTCTGAGAGGGCTGATTTTGATTTCTACAAATATCATATAAACGAGATAATATAGTCAAATCATATTTTTTTCAGTTGATTTTGTTTCAGTTTTTGGGATTTACAGTTATATCACACATCTTTCTTATTGCTTCATATCATTTTAATACAAATAGACGAACAATCTTGCGTATCTTGATACACTAAGAGTCACTTTTTTAAGTCTCCGTAGTTGAAGCCACCACGCATGGACTCTTTTGTCCACGCATCACGCATGTACAAGGATTTACTAACCATTTCGACAAGGATCATGGAATCATGAAAGACACATGACAAAGCCCACTAACCACACAGAATAATTCAATGTGTAAAATACAAAACACATACATTTGTAACTATTAGGTTATCAATTGCCTACACTTGGCTATATCTTATCTATAAATCAATGTGTGTCATGAGTATTTGCATACATTTCACGGATAGGAGGCACCTATCGGAATTGAAATGACTGACATTCGAGACGTCATGCTATTAAACGATACTGTTTGTTTTCATCTCACATTCATCTCAATTCACGAAATGGTTTGTTTTAAAATAGATTATTTCTGCTATACTAATGAAAATGCCGACTATGAAATGAGAATTTATTATGTTCATTAGAAACTTTTAACCTTAACTATTTCTCCTTAGTTTGTATTTGTAATTCTTTGAATTGTTTTAAGACTACAACATATATTTCGTAGTGGGGCTAATATATACCATTTACACAAATTCTAATAAATAAATTTACCTTTTATTTACGAATATTTCGGATCACAGAGAACATAATATAAAAAAATATACATTATTTGCTTTAGTCTTATAGCATGCTTTTGCCTGCGGTTTCGCATGCGTTAAATTCGTAGACCCCCCCTACCCCCTTTTATATTATTATATATATTTTATACCTTCCCCTTGAATCATTCTGTCTATTAAAAAAAAGTAACTTTAAAGATCTAAGCATCTATCTGTACGGCGGAAGTTGTTTGTTTGTGATTTATTTTATACTATACATGGTTTAACCATCGTAACATAGTATTATATATTTGTAGAATATTGTTTTTATAACTAGTCTTGCCATAAATATTGTAATAAAGAAAAAAGAAAATTGTTAACTGCAAATAACATTTATTACTTTTAC